>NW_027502402.1:0-46160 GCF_021521415.1 Bidens hawaiensis | reverse complement strand
CAAATTTATTTCATACTACAAAAATATACATTTCAATATATTCCCTAATACAATAATGATATACACCAAATAGAAAGCAAGTTTTCATAATCTTAAATTGATGAAAGGGTAGGGGCTTTTAATTCATCACCTTCAATAGATATTGAGATAAATTTATAACAAATATTAAACTATAAATTAATCAAAAAATTAAATAAAATATTTATATGATTTCGTGGTCTTTCATATAGCTACATTGCTTGACTCCTCATCAAAATATGCTGTATAATAGATAATGAGATAAACTTAGAACAAATTTGTTTTAAATATATAATGAGATAAACTTATAACAAATTTGTTTTAAGTGAATCACCTATGTAGATGTTGAGATAATAACAAATTCATAAATAAACTGCAACGACCAAGGAATGGGAAATCCTTCTCATGCTCTATGAATCCAATTTGTATTTCATCCAGGAAAAGCCATTTTCTCAACAATGCCTTTGTCATTTGATCCAATAGTGTTTCGTTAGATAGGAACATATTTGATAAATACTGATAAATCTTGGATAAAGTATTAGCACAGAAAGATCCATTAGATAATGAACGATTGGTTCTAAGCCATCTATGGAGATTAATCAACAATTCGAAGTTCTTTACTTGCGTCTTCTTGATCAACCAACGTTCATATAGAGATTTAGTGTAAGGCCCCGATCGGTGCCCTATTTTGGCATTGGATTTACTCATAAACACATTTCTAAATATCAAAGTTAATTAAAACTTTCGCGGAATAAATAAAACTTCAATCATTCGTTGCAAACATTCAAACTTGTCTTTAAAAAAACCTAACATAAAACATCTTATTTAGCATCATGACAAATCTTTCTGCAGATGTCGGCTTCTTCAGATCCATCAATGTGTCCCCCTCAAGCTAACTGCTTCAGTCTATTAACCTGTGTGCATACTAAAAGTCAGTTACGCTGAGTGAGTTCTAGTTAAAACATGTAACATACAATACATTCACATACTTACTCATACGTATCCATAGATACATATTACATACTTAACCTTCTTATCTTTCTTTCGTACATACATAAGTATATACTTTCTTTCTTTCGTTTATTCTTTCTTTTTTTCATACTTTCATATTTTATCTTACTTTACATACATACTTATACGTTTTAAAGAGTCTTTCGCCCTATAACGTCACAGATATTATTAGGTTCTGTCACCCTTCTTCACAGATATTATTAGGGTCTGCCACCCTCATTCACAGATATTATTAGGGTCTGCCACCCTCGTACTATACAACCATACATAATGTTCTTTATATATATATATATATATTTATATATTTTCATACATACTCTTAATCTTTTCTATAGCATTCAAATATCATTCATACACCAATTATAAAACAATCACATATCATACACTTACCACTTAAGGTAAGTGTATTAACTAATCACATCGAGTATGCACACAACCCCGAAAATATAACAAGGAAGTGGGGCTAGATACTCACCTAAGCTCGGTTCCTTTCTGAGTTAATGGTAACTCCTCTCTTTAACTGGGCGCGGCTAACTATATGACAATTACACGTATCAATTAACTATCACTACCCATATCTTATTTCTAGTTTAATATAACCCTAAACGAACGGGGGTCCGGGGCAACTCCCCTTGCAATGGGGTCTAGGGGCAGCATCCCCTAGCAGGGTCCAAGGGGAAGAGCCCATGGCTGGGGTCGAGTTGCAAGGTCAGCTTGGAAAAAATTTATTTTCATTAACGGTCCTTACACAAATTTCATTAGATTCTTAAATGATTATTCTATTCGTTGTCTCATTCGTTATGGCGAATGGTCTCTGGTTAAGCATTATTCGCTATCTCGTTCATTATGACGAATGGTCTCTGGTTAAGCATCATTTTCTATCTCATTCGTTATGACCAATGGTTCCATTCGTTATCTCATCAGGACGAATGAATGAATAACGAATGAGTAGACTATTTGTGGCTTCTATGAACGAATGGGTTGATTCGTTGTCTCATCATGATGAATGAATTGATAATGAATGTGTAAGATCATTCGTGACTCCTATAGGACGAATGGAAGGCTCATTCGTTACCATAACATAAGAATGTATCTTATTCGCTATGACTGCTTAACGAATGATCATCCATTTGTTTATCATAACGAATGGATATCTGAAATTATCTAATCTTTGACTCCAGTTGTCAAAGTCAAAATCGATATGAACAAAAATAGTCAACATGCACCGTATTTGCAATTACCTTCAAATCGAGATGAAACAACACAAATTTGGTTAACTAACCCATTAAACGTTAACGAATTTCAACGAGAATCCTCAATTTTAGCTTGTCTTTAGCATTTGTACAGATCTAGGGGGTACTAAACAAGCCGAGCATAAACGAAAAATTTTCTTTATAAAACATACCTTAAACGAATCGGTTTCACGAACATGATCTAGTATTAATGTATGTCTTGCTTGTCACAATGCTCTAACACCAACGAGCTCGGGTCTTTTCCTTCGGATCTTGGTTTGAGATGAAGGGAAGGTGTTTGTGTGTGTTTTTGAGAGGGTGTGGAGGCTAAGAGATAAGAATGAGAGTTTTAGGGTTTTAGGTTGGTTTAAGGGGTTTATATACCCTTAAGCCCATGAACTTAAGGCCTATCATCATCCATTATTCCATCTTTTAAAGTCCAAGTCCACACTCAAATATTTCATTTATCTAAACTAGATAATAACGCATTATTAAATAAATGAAATTATTTTTATTATTATCATCGAAAGTAGGATGTTACATGTAGAAGGATTCGTTTTTTTGAGGAGTAAGAAGCCCTTTTGACTTCTCTTCATCTGCAAATAATTCTCGATGTGAAAACACAAAGACAAAGGGCTGACCTTTGAATAGGAAAAAGAGTGGATATGCAAATAATCAAAAAAATAAAATACTTATCTGATTTAATAGTGTTTCATATTATAGCTTTGCGTATCCACTCATCAAAATCCATTTGTTCAAGAATAATATTTTATATCAACTAAACATAATTTAAAAAACATGTGTATAGCAATGAGTACTTGTAGTTTAATAAAACTTATGTAGATGTTTCATCATAATTTAAAACCTTGTAACATCCTACTTTTTATAATAATAAATAAAATAATTTCGTTTACTTAATGGTGTGTTATTATTTTGTTAAGTTAAATAACAATAATAATAAAGTGTGGACTTGGACAATAAAATATGAACAAAGGGATGGTGATGGGCTTTGGGTTCATGGGCTTAGGGGTATTAAACAACCTTAAACCTCCCTAAACCCTCATTCCACCTTTGCGTCCACACACTCAAAAACACACAAAAACACTCTCCCTTATCCCGATCAAAATCTAAGCAAGAAAGAGGGTGATTTGCAGCTGATTTCTGTAGAAAAGCAAGAAACACGTCCAGATCTATGTCTAGACCTGAACCGGAACCCAAAAGGTACGTTTTTTTATTAAAAGGCTAAGTCTTTGAGGTCAGTTTTCCATGAAACTGAGTAGGACAATAAATCGGCTTTGTAGTGTTAGAATAACGTAACCTTTATGGTAAATGACTTAAAACGTGTGAAATGGGACGAACGGGTGATGTTTGGACCACGTAAGAGCTAGTATATGAAGCTGATATAGCCCAAAACTTGTTATATTAAGGGGCATAAGGGGATATAATTAAACGGTTAAAATGTATGGATATGAAAAACAAGTTTTGAATCGATTTCTTGATAATTCGATTTGTTTGAAGAAAACTCGATTTGATTCGTTTTAGAGTTCGATTGGATTTGGTTTAGAATTCGATTCGTTTAAATATGCATTAATCTGATTAATTTTTAATGAAGCCTTATTGCAAAACTCTGCCCCTTGGACCCTGCTATGGGCTGCCACCCCTAGGACCTTGTTTCCAGGGACGCTGCCCCCGTATCCCGTTCGTTAGGGGTATTACTAACTTAGTAATATTATTTTGGTTAGGAGTAGTTAAGTGATGTTTGTAATTGTACACAGTTAGTCGTGCCCAGCTGAGAAGAGGGGTGGCCATTAACTAAGAAAGGATCCGGATTCAGATGAGTTTCTAGCCCCATTTCCTTGTGTTTTCGGGGTTGTGTGCATACTCGATGTGATTAGTTAATACCACCTTATATGGTAAGTATATTAGGGTTTAGGGTTTATGGTATGTAGAAAGGGTAGAGTAGATGATTTATATAAATTTATATATATCCAACGTATGTATGATTGTATGGTAAAGTATGTATCGTTAACCGACGCAGAAGGGACCCGATCCTAATAATATCCGAGGTAGATGTATGGTTGTATGGTTATCCGGAAAGAATGGACTAGTCCCTAATAATATCCAAGGAAGAAGAGACCGCCAGACCGGACCCTAATAATATCCAAGGAAGTAAAGAGAAATGCTATTTAAAACGTGTAGATAGTATGTATGAAATATGAAAGAATAAAAGTATGAGATATGAAAGTGTGAAAGTATGAAATTATAAAAGCATGAACGCATGAATGTATGTAAGTACAAAAGAAAAATAAGCAGTTTAAGTAAGTAATATGTGTTCTCGGATACGTATGCATAAGAATGTGAATGTAATGTATGTTGCCTGATTAACTAGAACTAACTCAGCGTAGTTGAATTTTAGTATGCACGCAGGTAAATAGGCTGAGACATGTAGCTTGAGAGGGACACATGGCCGATGAATAAAGAAACTAGCATCCGAAGATATGAAGTTACGATATTAGTGATGTTTGAACTTAAAGACATATTTTAATATTTGTCTAAATTTAAGTTATGTAATGAATGGTTGACTTTTAATTATTTCGCGAAAATTTTTAATTCACTCTGATATTTAGAACTGTGTTTATGAGTAAATCGGACGCCAATGTAGGGTGCCTAGTACCAGGGCCTTACAAACCTGTATAACTCTTGCCTTCCATTGAAACTAGTTAGCCTTCTACATAATCAAATCTTTAAATCATTAGGTATATAAAGGATTAAGTCCTATTAATAAGATAAACTAAACAATTTACAAATATATATTTAGCATAAAAAAACACATAATTTGTCTACAATAAATTCTTTTTCCAACTTCAAACATTTCTCATTCGTGTTTCACACAAACGAAAACACATAATTCTCACCACTATTTCACACAAACAAAAACATACACTTCTCATCAATGTTTAACACAAACAAAACCCCTATTTCAAGACGATGGCTTACGACGGCTTTCGACACACTTTTCCGTTAACTCATAATTTGCAAATGAGAACCAAAGCCAAGGGAGAATTCGAGGACTTCAAAAATATGGTTAAGTTGCTGAGACTGAGTCCTATCGCCAACGCCCTAAATGGTCAAGTCAATGCATATCGATAATGGATACAACAATTTTGGGATTCCGCTTCGATTGAAACCTATACAGTAAATGGCCATTTAGAACGAGAAATTTATGCTGTGATAAATGGGTCAGAAATCGTTGTGGGTCAAGCGAAATCCGTGCTGCTCTACGAATAGATGATGCTCAAGCCGGAGAGTTCATCTCTCAAGATGACGTGTGCCAGACTTTTTGGGATATGAGGTATACTAGAAATGCTTTCCATAACAAGGTGAACAATAAACATCTCTCTAAAGAACGACAGTAGTTTTGTACACAATTTTGTTTGTGTTTTTCATGTAAGGTTATTGAATGGGAGTTTGTGTCACAAGAAGTGCAACAAATAGTTCATGCTATTGTGACAAAAAAACCCTACAACTAATCCAAGAATCTGGTACTAGATGTGTGTAGGGGTGTTCTTCGGGTTCGTTTTCGGGTTTTGGGTTTTTCGGGTCGGGTTATTCGGGTTTCAAAGTTTTAAATCTTGACCCGAAACCCAACCCAAATCTCTCATGGGTTTCTCGGGTTCGGGTAATTCGGGTTCGGTTTTTTTCGGGTTGGGTTAATCGGGTTTTGAGTATCCTAGAAAACAAAACACAAAACCAAAAAAATTATAAAAACTATAATACTAAAATTAAAACAACATATTCTTCTTTGCTTATAACACATATAATCAAATAATAAACTAACCTGACTTCATAAAACAAATAAAGAGAAAAGTAAAACTAACTCAAATCATAATCGTATTCAATCGAGCGTGATTTGGTTGTTCAATTCAGTTGCTATAAATAATAAACGGAATTCATAAATTAATAATAAGCAATTGATCCATAATAGTTACAATGACAACAGTTGATTAGAACCTGATTCTAATAACTTTAGTGACTAAGACATAGCCTATTATACGTAAAAATATATTTAATTTCAAAGCTAAAAGTGTATTCGGGTTGACCCAAATCTTCTAAATAAAACCCGAGAACCAACCCAAATTACTTCGGTTCGGGTTCGGGTTAGTATTTTCTCGGGTTTGGGTTCTTCGAGTCGGGTTAGTTCGGATTCAGGTACGTGTTTTTTCAGGTTGGGTTTCGAGTTTCGGGTAAAAGTGACAGCCCTAGATGTGTGTGACAACATTGAACACGAACAAGGGATACTTATATAACCTAGATTCTTCATGAGAATCATTTTGTCACAAGTGCAATGGCCAGGATTGCCGAATAATTAAGGAAGAATTGAAATGATTAATCAATATCATGATTTTCTACCAAGTGTTATTCCTATTAGACATGCCTTTTATATACAAATTTCTCCATCACTATACTTGAACTGTTGGAAGATGTGGACTAATATTATTTGCCTACCCGCTATTTGTTTTATACTTGTAAAAATCACCTTTGGAAAAAAGTGAGACAACCGTTTTAATTATGAACGTGTTAGGTTGTGTTGGATGTAAATGTAACACATCACCTTGGGCAGATGTGGGATATTTAAATCATATTAGGCTAAACTAACAAAGCTTGTATTAGACTTGAATAGTATGTTAGATGTAAAACATCACCTTTGAGCAGAAGTATACATCAAAAAATTCATTCAAGTTGAGCATTCTATGTTTTGTAAAATCAATATTTTTTTTCTTTTTAAGTGTTTACAAAACATTTAATTAGCTAATAGCAAACCAATTGTTAGTGCGGATTGAACTGAAAAGAATTGTTCTCGGGAATAAGGATTTCGGGAATTTAGGTGTTTTGGATTTTGATATTAGATCTCGGAAATTATGAGATTTCGGTTACGATTTTACACTAACTTAAGGATTTTGTGAACAAAATACGGATTTTAATTACATAGTTGATTTTAAGATGTATTTTTAGATAATTCTTATGTTCAAATTCTTTAAAATTTTAGATTTATCCAAATCTTTTAATTTTCAAAATTAACAACTAAATTTAATGTTTTTGATTTTGAAAATCTAAAGATACATTTAAACGATTTTGAAAATACCATAATTAAACCCCGGCTCAATCCTAAGTAGATTGTTTTCGTCGATTTTTAGGATGAAAATAGTGATTCTAATGAACACCAAAAAATGTTCTTAGGTTTTTATCAGTTTTCTGGAACTGAAATCTGGGAACTAAATTATTATGAGTTTCAAAAACTTAACTATTATGACATTTCGTAAATTTTATCTAATTTTAAAGTTCTTTGTAGACGACTTTAACAAATTTCTAAGGGTAAAATTGTGGATCAAATATAAAAATGGAATTAATAATAAAGTCGAAAATTAACTTAGGGTTTTTCAGGTTTTAGACCACGTCTTCCGGTTTAGATCTAGATTTAGGGAAAACCTAAAAAATTGATTAATCAATGATGTGTAAAATGTGGTCTATAAAATATTAACCTAACTTAGACATTCTAGTTTTAAATTTATAAACCTAGACTATTCTAGGGCTAGACCACTAGATAGACAAGTGTACCTATCGACTGTAGTAAAGTCTAATGAAGTCCGGATATCGAACCCAAAGGACACTAGCGACACTTAAACTAGACTCTGACTAATAACATAAATAAATTGATTTAATTGATTTTTGTCTCTTTTAGTTATTAAATATAAACTAAATAACTGAAACTGACACAGATAAATAGGTTTTGAACTCAAATATGATAAACAACTACCTAGGCAAGGAATTCTACTAGTCAACTCGTAAACTCTCGGAATTTGATTTATGATTGGTAACCAGATTCTAAATATATGAAACTTAAGGAATAACTAAAGTATGATAGATCACCTCCCGGTCTCACCAACAATACATAAGAACCCTAAATATCATGTAAGCTCAACCTAAAGTACCCAAAGATTAAATTACCTCCCGGTCTCTCTAATCACAAAACACCCTAAGGCGTAAAGGGGTATTCTAATTGAATTCGGTTATAATTCGGATCAGTAAGAATCTAAGGGAATCTAGGGTAACTCACTCCCGTGCAATTACTACCCAAACCCGCAAAAGACCAAAACAGACGACACTTAATTACCTCCCGGTCTCTCAAGAAGCAGAATATTAGGTATATCTAAACTCTCAATTATCGTTCCTACGGAATATGTTAACAATATACCATAAACTAGTTGTAAACACACAGTAAACAACCTAATATGCATTCATACATGAAAGACATTCACAGAGACACACATGGAACAATAATTTGATAATGAACTAATACCAAATATGCATATGCATCACAACCTAATAAAATAAACTTTTTACCAAAACATGAACCAATCAATAAATAATCCAAGACCAAAAATAAAACGAGTCTAAAAAGTATTTATCCAAACTCAGACAGTATAACAGTTTAGTCAATCATAATAATCGATAAAACAAAGATAAAACAAGTATTATGGTTCATCATCAAAAAATAAAAATAATTAAGCTACTAGCCTGTAAGCTTAAAGTATTAAGTTGTGTGTCTGTCTAGTTAAATTAACTCACCAGTTGTGGTGTTGCTTCTTATTTTCTTTTTATGTGGCGTATGGCGTAGACTTTTTGACCTACTAGGATGGCTGCTTCTTATTTTCTTTGCATCTGAGCCCCTCGTGAACAGGGGCTGCCTCTTGATTTGCGTCCACCACACGGTAGGGTCAAAACCCCTCCTTTTTTTACTTCGTCACATTATGTTTAAATTTATATGATATTATCTTTTGTTTGTTTGATGAACGAGCCCATAATTAGGCCCTTTAACAACCGCCCCAATTCTTTTGTGGTTTGCTCCAATCTAGCCCAAGTTTAAATGCTGCTATATTATGTACCATAAATCAACTCATAACTCAAATAAATATATTACAAGTTAAATCGTAAAATTATGTAACTAATTCAAATAATAAATGAATCTAAAGTATTCTTGTAATCCAACAACACTTTTATTCATTTTCTCTTTTAACCATTATACTTTTACTAAATCACATTGTTTAAGCTTATAATAAGAGTAATAATAAAACATCTTCAATAATTCAATTGATGAACTCAAATTTGGTAAAAATATTTCATTTTAACTTGTCGAACCTTGAAACCAATAAAAATATGAATATGAACCAAATAGGAGTAATATTAAATAAAAACTAACTCAAAACAACTTAAAAGTGTAAGGAATAGTATAGTATTTATATATAATGTAGCCCATATCAATCAATATAGCTCTGATATCACATGTTGATCAGTTTTTCACATTAGTAATGAAAAACATGAATAATATGATAAACCTATAACTAAAACATACATGGTACTGCAGAGAGAGTAGCCGGAGTTGATGAGAATGATCCATAGGACATGATTGTCAGATTAGTCAAGTTCCCCATTAGGATGTATGTTATTATGATTATGGTTCTTGAGAAAACCAAATATATGAATAGAGAGAGAGATACAAATTTGTATGTGTGTGTTTAGGGTTATGTTATGATGTTAATAATTTTCTCCATATATTTATATGCATCTAAGGGGAAATCCTTGATTAACAAGTAAGGGTAATATAGTTCATCAACAACTACCTAGCAAATATAATAATAAGGTGTAATTTAATTATTTTGATCTATTATTATATAAATTAATAACTAGCTTTAAAACATGTGTGATGCACGAGATGGTTAAACGAAATACAATTAAGCTATAGAAATTAAATAATTAAATTCATAAAAAAAACCTATGTTTTATCAATTTAAATCAAGTTATACTTTCTAATGGAATATTATGAATAAGTGGTGTATTCTCACACAATTTCTTCATAATCATAAAAAAGATGCAATTCGTAATTTTATAAGTTGTAATTATATTTTTTAATGGAATAACAAATTCTAACAAAAGATGATAAGATGTTTCATTATGAATGACAATATATATATCTAACTATCTATATAACTGCCTACCATAAAATCTTACGTGTCGCCTCTCAGGTTGCCCCCCCATTCTTTAGAGCCACCAGATTGCTTGATTTCTAAATGAAGGCTTCTCATGCATTTAACCCGAATTCGTGGGTATGGGTCTCACCAAACCCATATAGTATTTAAATGGGTTATAACATCTTATATATTTATGAAACTCTTTCATAATCAAACAATAATTTTTGCGGGTCATGACTCTCACCAAACCCAGATAACTCCTAAACGGGTTATAACATCTCGTTTATTTGTGAAATAAACTCTTAACTATCAAAGAATAATTTCCACGGATTATGGGTCTTACCAAACCCTAATAGCCCTCAAATGGGTTATAAGATCTCATTTATTAGTAAACACTTTCATCATTAAACCCTAATTTAATCTATCTCTTTTACATGTTCTCTGTTGTTGTGCATCTCCATCGCCGGTTAACTTCCGATACTACCCACCATTGTCAACTACATCAACGTCCCGTTTTTCATTAGACAAATATTTGCTTTCATGTTTGTTTTATTTCAAAAAATCAACATGCCCGTGTCCGTTTATGTTTGTTCGTTATAAATCTAAAAAACCTACACATCTCAGTTGAGAAAACTCAAACGCTAAAAAATATAATAACAAACTAATATATATGTATAAAATTAAAGCAAAACTACGTTAAAAAATAAAATATATTATCATAAAATATCAAAACGACTAAAACAAAAACTTGAATAAACCCCCGTAACACTGGAGGATTAAACTAGTGTATATATATATAGCATCAATAAAACACACTTTTATTTTATAGTTTCGAAAGAGATGGATGTAAACTCCATGAATCCATGAAGGTTGAATGAATATGTGAGCATAAAGTTGTAATTTATTCATAAATCTTTTGTCTTTGTCATCTTTCATCTATAAATATCGTTAATTGAGTTTTACCACAATCATCTCCTATATTTAAAAATGTTATATGAATAAAATTTAATTAAATAATATAGATATGATTTCATTAAAGATACAAATATTTTGATTATTTTGACATAAATACCCACAAATATTTAATCTCTATAATTTAGGTAATCAGTTTTTGATTAAATGATAGATTGATATGTTTTGATTACACTAACATAAATATATTTTCATTAAAAATAGAAGAATAGTTTGAGCGAGATATTTATGCTGGGAATGAATCTTCAAATAACATGTATCTCCAATTATTTTTTTTATTAGAATATATGCAAATGATGGTCATATATAAATATATAAATACTATATATTTATTCTTACCAGAGATGGCGAAGTTAAAGGAGTCTCCTAAAAGGACACCAGACATGATTGGTTCCAAACAAACCTAGGGTGTCTGAAAATGAAACGATCTTAATAAACTGTATCACGTCTTGAAAGGTGTGGAACCGAAACAAAATTGACGTCGTTGATAATTTTTCATATAATGCAGAAAATGTTTTTTAAAGATTTATTTTTCATTAAAATTAATAAGGATCAAGAATTGAGATTGGTTAATGTATGCAAAATTGTGTTTTGGTAGAAAGGTTGGCCTTCAAAACAAATTTTTAAATATTTGTTCTCTTCGAAATCTTTGTTGTTTTTGAATAGATTGTTAAAAGTGTTTTAGTTGGAGGTTCAATTGAAATGAAATGTAACATGAGATATGAGTGTTTGGGGAAGTACATAATCACGACAACAAATGGATGTTTGTGGATGATTCTTAGTAACTAGAGCGAGTGGTCCGTGCATGTGGGTATGACTCCAGTTTCATGAACCATCCATCATTGAGAAAAACATAACAATGATTGATGATCATAAAAATTAATACCGATTGGGATTGAAAGTTTGAAACCTTAGAAATGAAGTTGTACTTGTCTACCAAGTGTCATGTCCTACTCCTTTTTTTTTGAAAGGCAAACAAATATATTAATATATCAAAGCAACTGTCTAGTAAGAGACTAGACTAAGAAATCCAAACATGACCTACCAAACAAAAACAACCATCCATAACCAAGTGCAGATCAAAAACTAAAATTCTTTCAATTCTCCCAACCCAAATGAGCCAATCTTGCTCTACTCTTCACCCAAAGATAACCCAAAACTTGTATGTCCTTCTACCAATCTATCTAACCGAACTTGACTCCCTTCATGCACCCGCGCGTTACGAGCCTTCCACAACCTCCAACCGTAACCAATACAACAGCATGGAGAGCTTTCGCCTTATTCTTTGGAAATATAGAGAATTTATGCATCTCAACTATATCCCGGAACCCGAACGTAAAGAACACCGGAAGCTTGCACCATTGAGTGATGACTTGCCAAAGCTCTTGCGCAAGTCTACAGGAGACAAAAAGATGTTCAGCGGTTTCCTCAACTTCACCGCAGAAAGGACAAAAGTTAGATGTAACCGCCAAATTTCTGGCCGCTAAAGATACAAAAGTTGGCAGCCTCTCCAACTCTGCACGCCACGCTACTACATTAACCTTTTTTGGAACCCAATTGTTCCACGCGAACGAGTAGTCGGGGGCCGAACCACCAGCCGCCGCCAAGCTATTCTTTAAACTTTTAACCGAAAACGCCTCATCTTCATCAACAGACCATGTCAATATATCTTCTCCCGGATTCAAGACAACTGAATGGCAAAGAACTAACAACTGTCTGAGTTCCTCCACTTCTGCAATTGACCCCGGCGCCCTGGACCAACCCCAAGTACTGCATATCACCCCATCTACCATCACCAACCGATCCGCCACCGAGCACAACTTTAATCCCTCTATAGAAAAAAGGAGTGAAAAACGAATAAACAGAGGTTCTCCACCAATCCAATAATCTAACCAAAACAAAGTATCAACCCCGTTCCTAACATTATGTTTTATCGCCCGCCATAAATCCACGCCTGATTATATTAATTTTTGTGAAATACCAACGTTTCCATGGACTCGTAAACGAGACTGTAGTCGTGATAGATTGCCATGACCTGGAAGAATGGTGAAGAGACCAAATAACCTTCCGCCATAACCCGTCCTTCTCATCTTAAAACCGCCACCACCACTTAGCTAACAATGCTAAGTTTGTATCACGTAGAGACCCGAATCCGAGCCCGCCATATTTGTGCGGGGCAACTACCTTCTGCCATGCCACCCAATTTACTTTAACTTTTTCTTCCGATCCACCCCAAAAAAACACTCTCCTCAACCGCTCTAACTTCTCCAACACCCCAATCGGAGCATGAAAAAGGGAGAAATAGTAAGTTGGTAAGGCATTGAGAACCGACTTGATTACCGTGATGCGACCACCGATGGATAAATTCTTTGCTTTCCACACCGACAACCGTCTCCTAAACATCTCCACAATTGGGTCCCAAGATTGTATTAGACTCATATTGCCTCCAACTTGTAACCCGAGATATTGAAATGGGAAATCGCCTACTTTACAGTGAAGTAAATCTCCCATATGAATTCTCTCAGCGTCTTCCACATAAGTTCCATATAGACAACTTTTTGCAAAACTAATTCTAAGTCCTGAGACCAAATAGAAAACCCTTAACATTCTACTCAAATTAATAGCATTCGAATAATCCCATTCACCTAGGAAGATTACATCATCCGCATAAATAAAATGCGAGATCGTTGGACCATCCGACCCACATTTCAGACCCTTAAATAAACCGCAGCTCAAGGCCCGTCTCATAATCTTTGAAAGAGCCTCCATAGCTATAACAAACAAAAATGGTGAAAGAGGATCCCCTTGTCGAAGGCCCTGAAAACACTGAAATTCAGGAGTAGGAGACCCATTTACCAGAACCGACACTCGACCCGAATTTAAAATCGCCGAAATCCATTTCCGCCACAACAATGGAAAGTTCATTTGATCTAATATCGAGTCTAGGAAGGTCCAATTTAAAGAATCGTATGCCTTATCTATGTCAACCTTGAAAATAAAACCTTTTTTCTTAGACTTCCTCAACCATGAAACAACTTCATTTAGAATAAAAGGACCGTCAAGGATGCTTCGTTTAGCCAAGAAAGCGGATTGTTCTACAGATATTAACGAGTTAATCACCCTTTTCAGCCTATTCACCAAAACTTTTGATATCACCTTGTTTAAACATCCAATCAAACTTATTGGCCTAAAGTCACCAAATGAAACAGAATCCTTAGTTTTAGGAATTAAAGCGATGAAAGATGAGGCACAACCTTCACTAACAGAACCCGACACGTAAAATTCAGACAATACACGCATGAATTCCCCTTCAAAACAGTTCCAACAGCGTTTAAGAAATTTGAAGTTAAAACCGTCCGGACCGGGCGCCCTGTCACCCTCACACTCCCAAACTGCATCTTTCAATTCCGTAACCGAGAATGGTTTAATTAATGAAGACGATTCCAAACCGGAGAGCTTCCGGATACCCGAACACACTAGCCCTGGTCTCGATGATTGTGGCTCCTTAAATTTATTTGCAAAAAAATCATATGCCCGATCCTTTAACAAAGTCGGATTTGCAATCCAATCTCCATCAACCATAATACCATGCAACCGACTACTACTCAGGTTCGCATTTAGGATACCATGAAAATATGCAGAGTTTTCATCTCCCTCAATAGCCCATCTAACGCGAGCTTTCTGCTTAACATCTCGCGCTTTAATAGCTTCAAATTCCTTAACAAATTTCTGACAAGCTGTCCTACACTCCAACTCGCTTATCGACAGTGGCCTAAATTGAGCAACGTTTTCAATTGAGTTAATTTCCGCCTTCTTACTATTATACTCCCCCTCTTTCTGTCGTCTCCAATTTCCAACCCAATCCTTGATCCGAAATTTTAACCATCTCAGTTTGGTAACCAACGCCAAATCTGCGGGTCCCACAAACCTGAAAGAGCTACACTGAGACTCTACAAACTCGACGAACCCTGGGATATCTAACCACGTGTTGAAGAAGCGAAACGGAATGTGACCGAAATTCACTGAAACGGAGGCAATTAAAAGAGGCCTATGATCTGACAACTCTTTGGTTAAGGCGGTTAAAGAAGCGAGAGGCCAAAAATTCATGTAGTCTTTACAAACCAAAATCCGATCTAATTTGCTAAACTTATCTCCCCTATCAGAGATGTATGTGAATTTTCCCCCTCCCATCTGATATTCAACTAGACCCGCCTCCTCAATAAATTCGTTAAAAGCCTGCGCATTCACCCTGTTAAAATAAGAATATCTTCTTTCAGACGGCTCCCGGACTTCATTAAAATCGCCCACCAACATACACAACCCCGACACCATTCTTCTAACACTCAACAGTTCCAACCAAAGACGCTTTCTTTCCACGACATCATTCGGAGCATACACATTGATAATAGTTAAAGAGGCGTTTGTCGACTTAATAACCCCGTTAATGACCAAGAACCGACGATTTTTTAAAACACCAGTTTTTACAAAAAAACAAAGGGTCCCAAACACTAAGAATTCCACCTGACTGACCAACGGCATCGACCATATCATAATCAAACAAGGAACGACCCCAAAACCTGTTCACATTGAAAAAAGCAGAATTCCCCAACTTAGTTTCCTGAATAGCTATAAAATGAATCCCATAACTCGTTTTTAACCCACGAATCCACTCGGCCTTTAAAACATCGCCAACCCCCCTTATGTTAATTGATAGAACATTCATTGATCAACTGGTAGAGCACCTTCACTTGTAACCTGTTGGACCAGCTCTATAAATTCCCTAAATCAGCCCCTATGTCAGCTCCGACCTTTATCGTAGCATCCACTTCCAAATCAAAACCTTCATCAAATGGACGCGAATTCGATATCTCCTCCAACCTACCATCAACCCCAACCAAATTCGACTGATATATACCTTGCTCCGAAAGATCTGAATTCGTCGGTCGAGGATTTTGCTCCGAAGTTAATGAAGCTTCTTCGACGGAGTCACCAGAAAAGCCGTGGAAGAAACCGGCGAGGAATTTCTAGCCATCAAAGAAGAAGCTCTAGAGCCGGAGACTCCAGATAAAGAGCGAGCCCTTCTGATGAGATTATCTCTTAGAATGTGCCTGCCTCTCATCGATGAATCGAATAAAGTACCAGTAGCCCTTTTGGATTTCTTAGGTTTAGGGAATCGCATATTAGCGACGGACATAGAAACATACGAGTTTGCTAAGTCGTTCAAGTCAGGTAAGTTACCAGGTCTTGAAGGCTCAAGATTTTGAGAAGGCACCACCTCAATTTTGTTGGGAACTAAGATGCTAAGTGGGTTGGACTCATGTAAGACTACACCCCCATTTTTTAAGCAATCAGGTCTTGAAGGACTCAAGATTTTGAAATGTCACCCTCAGCACCTCTGCAAGAAGAATTTCCCGCACGATTCGTAGCAGGTAAGTCAACACTGTTGCTAAGAAAAACTTTTTCTGGAGTCGCCGTCGCAGCCACGCCATCACCAAAATTTGAATCTTCGGCATCGGAAACTACTACCGGAATGTCTCCGAACTCATCCTTTTTCGAAACGGACGACTCGCCTTCTCTGAAAGCGGGTGCCCATTCCTCTTGCACCTCCGTCACCCAAACCTCAAAACTTGACCCACCGCATCTAACCTCAAAATTCTGATTAATGAGCCTTAGATGATTTACAAGAACACATGCTTTGCCATATGATATGTTATTATCATCACTTGAACAAACACATGGCCTCAAGGTTCTGCCAACCTTTTCAATAGTACAATCAAACACTAATTCCTCCCTGAACTGAATAGGAACGCCCAAGATTTTAAGTGTAACACCCCGACTAAAGGCGGATTATACATCGGGGCGCCACATATTGTTTCATTACTCGTGACACTATTGGTGTCAATATTTATTAATACACATTTTATCGCGCACGCGCAGCGGGGAAAATAAAGAACATAAATCAAACATAAATCAATATATTATAAATTATAACATTCAAACAACATTAACTTGTCTTGATACATTTTAATTCTAGGTCCAAAAGTAAAAAACGTCCCACGTGTCCACAAGCTCCAAAACAGCTACTGCAAACCTGAACATGTGTTAAAATAAACGTCAAACACTTGCGTGTTGGTGAGAAATCAAGTTTAATAGATAATCATAGATAATCACAGTAAATCTGCGCGCAACACGTGTATGTCTAGAGTTTAACAAGGGTGTAATCAGATTGTGATCAAGCCTAAGATAGTTCATAGATCATAGTTCAATCCATGCTCCCAATTGAGCATAAAAACGAGAAAACATCTGTGCAAGTGTAAACAAAGAAAATCATAAACGAATGTTCTCCCGTGTTCATCTAATGGTACCATGAAAACTGCGGAATAGACCGACAAGACGGTTAATGATCCACACATACAAATAAACAGCCAAGTCTACGTCCTCAACACATGGGATACTGCGCGACTAAAGTTCATAAACAGTTTAAGACTCAAGTTTTGTATGAACACATGAACATCCCAAAGCATTTAAAATAAAAAGGGATTAGATACGAGATAACTCACTTGATAAACGATGCGGTGAAAGATATGCAAGAATCAACTCTTAAACAAGCAAAGTTAACCTATAATTAAGATTATTGTTTTAACGATCTGTTTTAAGTCTTGATAATAAGTTAGCATAATTAATAAGTAAATTATTATATAATATATATATATTACCGGAAAAGCAGGGCAGAACAGGGAGGAAGACGGAGGCAGAGAGGAAGACGGCAGAGAGAGCAAGGAGCAAGAGAACAGGAGAGATTAAGTGTTTTGTGTGTGATGTGTTATGAAATATTATTATTATTTATAGGAAAACCCTAGGAGACACAAACCCTAGAAAAAGGGGGAAAAGATCTCAAAAAGTAAAAGAAAAGATATCAACGGTAAAAAGTTCTGAAAAGTAAAGATATCAAAAGATATGGCAGCTGCAGGGGGCAAGATAAAGCTGACAGGGAACAGTAAAAAAAGCATGGGCGGTTCAGATAAAGGTACTGGTCAAGCATGGCAAAAGCAGATCTCAAAAGATAATGTCAGTCACTTTTTCTATCAACCAATGGGGTTGGTACGCATGCTGCGCCGAAAGTAACTATTCAGACATTAGATAGGTTAGGTCAACAGCTCAGAAGAAAAGACATTACAAAAGCAAACGGCAAGAATAAACAGAAGACTAGACTAAAGGGTCAAGCGCGAGAAGGCTGAGTGCGCGAGCGCGAAGGCTGGCACAACAAACCTTAGCGCACTGCGGGAAGAATCACATCCTTAGCGTGCTGCGTGAAGAACAAGAATTCTAAGCGCATCGCGGGAAGAACATACATTCTTAGCGCATTGCGGGAAGAACATGCATTCTTAGCGCGCTGCGAGAAGAGTTCTCTTCACGCATCGCAGGAACAAGATGTCTTCACGCAGGCTTCCATGTAAGGAGTCTGGCGCGTGGAGCTGCAGACATCCTTAGGCGGGAAGAACCAAAGGACAAGCAAAGAGGGAAACAAGGCGTAAGGGCGGGACGGCGACAAGAGGGAAAAGAAGGCGGAAAGAGAGAAGGAAGAGGGACGGGACGGCGGAAAGAAAGAGAGAGAAAGAGGCGGGAAGGAAAATATATATTATTATTAAAAGTAAAATATAAGTATAAATAAATATTAAATCATAAAAGAAAGAGATCGGGTCAGAGAAACGGGTACCTGGGTCGGGTCGGATCAGGGCAGATGTCACAGTCTCCCCTACTTTAAGAAATTTCGTCCCGAAATTTATCTCGAAGTAGGTTGCGCAGAGAACAGGTGCGGGTACTTGATCTTCATCTGATCTTCCCTTTCCCATGTAAACTCGGCTCCGCGCTTGGACTCCCAACGAACTTTCACGATAGGGATACGACTGCGCTTGGTTTGCTTAACCTCGCGATCCATAATCTCAACAGGCTTCTCAACGAAATGCATAGTTTCATCAACTTGAACTTCATCAAGTGGAATGTGAAGGTTCTCGTCAGCTAAACACTTCTTGAGATTGGATACATGGAACGTTGGATGCACATTACTGAGCGCGGGCGGCAGGTCAAGTCTGTAGGCAACTTTTCCCACACGCGCGAGAATCTTGAATGGACCAACATAACGAGGAGCAAGCTTACCTTTCTTCCCAAAGCGGACAACACCTTTCCAAGGCGACACTTTGAGGAGAACAAGATCACCAACTTGAAATTCGAGAGGCTTTCGCCTACGATCTGCGTAACTCTTCTGTCGGCTCCTGGCAGTCAGCAGATGATCACGGATCTTGGCGATTTTATCAGTTGTCTCTTGAACAAGTTCGGGTCCTGTGATTTGAGCTTCTCCCACTTCGCTCCAACAAATCGGGGAGCGGCACTTACGACCGTAAAGTGCTTCAAATGGGGCCATACCAATACTGGAATGATAGCTGTTATTATAAGAAAACTCAATCAAAGGCAGGTGCGAATCCCAATTACCTCCAAAATCAAGAACACAAGATCGGAGCATATCCTCAAGAGTTTGAATAGTTCGCTCAGACTGACCGTCAGTCTGAGGATGATATGCCGTACTCATGTCCAAGCGAGTTCCTAGTGCAGATTGGAGAGATTTCCAAAAGCGAGATATAAAACGGCCATCGCGATCGGATATGATGCTCAAAGGAGTACCATGGCGGCAGACAATTTCCTTGACATAAAGCTGCGCGAGTTGCTCAACACGGTAGTTTTCACGAATGGGCAGAAAGTGAGCAGATTTAGTCAATCGATCCACTATTACCCAAATGCTATCATGTTTGCTTGCTGTCAAAGGTAACTTGGTAATAAAGTCCATCGCTACACATTCCCATTTCCACGTAGGAATTTCTGGTTGTTCGAGCAAACCAGATGGGCGTTGGTGTTCAGCTTTAACTTTAGAACAAGTCAGGCACTTAGCTACGAACACAACAATATCCTTTTTCATACCGGGCCACCAATAAGTTATGCGCAAATCCTTGTACATCTTATCAGCGCCGGGATGAATAGAATACCGAGATTTGTGCGCTTCACTCAGGATATCAGCGCGAAGATTCTCATCACAAGGGATCCAGATGCGATTGAGATAGCAGAGAATTCCACTCAGATTAGGGACAAAGAGTGCTTCCGCGCCACACGCTAACTCGGCGCGAAGGTTACCATTACTGATGGATGCGCGCTGCGCGTCACGAATACGCGATTCAAGGTTGCTTTGAATCGGCGCGAAGTGAAGCTGGGTGCGCGGCAAGATACAGTTAAGTTGGCAGGGTTTTCGGCTGAGCGCATCGGCTACCACATTAGCCTTACCAGGATGATACCGGATCTCACAATCGTAATCGCTGATGAGTTCGTTCCATCGGCGTTGCCTCATGTTAAGTTCCTTTTGATCAAAGATATGCTGAAGGCTTTTATGGTCAGTGTAGAGGATACACTTAGTACCATAAAGGTAGTGTCTCCAGATCTTCAAGGCAAAAACAACTGCACCAAGCTCGAGATCGTGAGTCGTATAATTCTTTTCATGAACCTTAAGTTGCCTTGATGCGTAAGCGATAACCTTGCCTCGTTGCATAAGAACACAACCGAGACCTTGGTTGGATGCATCGCAATACACGACAAAATCATCATTACCCTCAGGTAGCGCAAGAACAGGAGCTTCACACAACAAACGCTTGAGCGTTAGAAAGGCTTTTTCTTGCTTCGAGCCCCAAATATACGGTTTACCTTTGTGCGTTAGAGCTGTTAAAGGCAAAGCGATCTTCGAGAAGTTCGAAATGAAGCGCCGGTAATAACCAGCTAAGCCCAGAAAGGAACGGATCTCGGAAGGAGAGGATGGCGTAATCCAGTTCTTGATTGCTTCAATCTTGGATGGGTCGACATGAATACCCATCTTGTTTACAACATGACCAAGAAACTGTACTTCATCAGACCAGAATTTACACTTGGAAAGCTTAGCATAGAGTTGCTCAGCTCTAAGCTTTTGCAACACCACCCGAAGATGTTGCTCGTGCTCGGCCTTGGTCTTAGAATACACCAGAACATCATCGATAAACACGATCACGAATTTATCCAAGAAAGGCCTACACACCCGATTCATTAGATCCATGAAAACGGCGGGTGCGTTGGTTAAACCGAAGGACATGACCAAGAATTCAAAATGGCCATAACGAGTACGAAAAGCAGTCTTCGGAACATCTTCATCGCGGATACGCAACTGATGATAACCAGAACGGAGATCAATCTTCGAGAAACAAGAGGCACCTTGGAGTTGATCAAAGAGGTCGTCAATACGCGGTAAGGGATACCGGTTTTTAATGGTGAGTTTGTTCAACTCGCGGTAATCAATACACATGCGAAACGATCCATCTTTCTTTTTAACGAACAACACCGGAGCACCCCAGGGCGAAGAGCTAGGGCGAATGAATCCTTTAGCAGTCAACTCTTGAAGTTGGCTGGCCAATTCTTGCATCTCAGCGGGTGCAAGACGATAAGGAGATTTAGCTACGGGGGAAGCACCAGGGACAAGATCAATACGGAACTCGACTTCACGAGCGGGAGGGATACCAGGAAGATCATCAGGAAAAACTTCAGGAAAATCACGCACAACAGGGATATCGCGAAGCTTCTCCTTTTCAGCAGGTTTAACCACATGGGCTAGAAATGCAATACACTTCTTCCGCATGAGTCTTTGGGCTTCGGCGCAAGACATAAGTTTAAGACCACTGGAGGGTTTTTCGCCGTAAATGTAAAGATCACCATTTTCTCGAGGTATGCGAATCAATTTCTTGGCGCAAATAACTTCAGCGCGATTATACGAGAGCCAGTCCATACCAATGATAACATCAAAGCTTCCAAGAGGCATAGGGATGAGGTCGATCAGAAAATCGTTTTCGTTAAGGTTAAGCGTGCAATCTTTAATCACTGAGTTTATTAAAACAGTTTCACCGTTAGCCAATTCAACTGAAAAATCTTCTTTTAAGTTATCGCGCGGTCGCGCAAGCTTCCGCTCAAAGGCGCGAGAGATAAAACTTCGATCGGCGCCAGTATCAAAAAGCATAGATGCATAAAATCCGTTAAGCAAAAATGTACCATTAACTGCGTCGTTATTCGCTTGCGCTTGGTGCGCGGTTATGTTAAAAGCTCGGCCACGCGTCACTTGGTTCGAAATTTGGTTCACCGGATTCGCTTGAGTAATCTGAACTTGTAGTCTTGGACATGCGTTCCGGAAATGACTGGGATCACCGCAGTTAAAGCACGATCTGGGTCGTGGGTTTTGGTAGGTTGGTTGAGGATTCTGCGGGTAGACTGGTGGTGTTGGCGCAATTGGATTGGCGAGAAGGACTCTACAGTTCTCAGCAGTGTGACCAGTACGGCCACATCGGTTACAAAGTCGACACGGGGTTTGGGTTGGGTGGTGAAATCTACAGGTTGGGCAAAAGGGATGGTTTCCTGTGTAAGGTTTCTTAGTTGGCGGGGCAGGGAGTGCTGGATTGGTTAAGGCATAGTTATGGACTGCAGGAGGTGCTGGGTAGGTTGACAGTGGGTTAGGCGCGTAAACTGGGGGTTGGTAAACGGGTTGCTGGACAATGGGCGGGTTGGTAAGCGCATAGGCCTTGCGCCTGCGCTTGAGGTTGTTACGGTTTGAGGGTTCTGGTTTGGTTTCTGCGGGTTCAGGGACAGTTTTGGTGGTTTTGGTCTTCTCAGTTCCCCGCAGGAACAGAGTTCCTGCTCTGACATGGTTGTCGCTGAGCACAGCGGCCAACTCAATGGCGTCAGAGAGGGTAACTGGGTTTCTGGCCCATACAGAATCTTGAATTTCCATGGGGAGACCCCCAAGGAATTTCTCGATTGCTCGGCGTGAAGGGGTAACAAGGTGAGGGACCAGTAAGCTTAGCTCGTGGAAGCGCGTCGCGTACTCGCGCGCTTCACCGCTGTATTGCTTAAGATTCCAAAATTCCTCCTCTAGGCGCTTAATTTCGTTGGGAGGGCAGAATTCTCGCGTCAGAATTTCCTTGAATTCCTCCCATGTCATGCTAGAAGCAGCCTCTGCGCCACGCGCATGAGCTACTCCATTCCACCATGTAAGCGCTCTAGATTCCAGGACACTGGAAGCATACAGGGTTCGTCTGTCTGAGGGGCATTGGGTATGGAGGAAAGTGTTTTCTATCTTCTCGAGCCACTGGAGCATCACGGTGGCTCCTTCGAGACCTGTGAACTTTGGAGGGTTACCCGCATTAAATGTCTTAATGTTATAACTCGAGGTGTTGGTATTGTTTTGGCTCAAAGCTTGGGCTATTGCGGCGGCCATTTCCTGGGAACGTTGCTGTCTACGCATGCGCGAGGCTTCTCTTCTCTGAAATCGGCGAGATAGCGGAGGCATTCTATAAAAATTTTAATTTTAGTTAATATCTTAGTTTTATCGCAAAGTATAACTTTATAGAGCTTGGTTTCGCAGAGTTAGATACTATCAAAAGTTAAAGTAGATTAAATGACCCTAAATGCAGACTTAATAAAGGTAACAAATTCGAATCAAGAATCGACAATTCATGTATCACCATGACTTTCCGAATTCCCAATTTAAAATATACGAGCAAACGAGTATTGGAGATTGACGATTCATGTATCACCATGACTTTTCAATCTTCAATATAAAACATACAAGAAAATGAGTATTGGAGGTTGACAATTCATGTATCACCATGACTTTTCAAGTCTCCAACCTCAGAACATAATCGTAAATGGAAATTGAAAATCAACTATTCATGTATCACCATGACTTTTCGGATTTTCAAACCCAACAAACGAATATGTAAGAAAAATCAATAAAAATCGAAATTCGACAAAAATCGAAATATCGCGAAATAAAACATAAAATCATATACCGCGCAAGCGCGAGCATATTCATAAATAACGAGTAATTAACAATAAGCGCGCAAACATGAGATTTCTCTCATGCGCGAGAAGGGACTCTTAGGTATTCTAGGCCGTTACGTCTAACCACCTATCCTAAAGTCAACGAGCTCTGATACCAATCTGTAACACCCCGACCAAAGGCGGATTATACATCGGGGCGCCACATATTGTTTCATTACTCGTGACACTATTGGTGTCAATATTTATTAATACACATTTTATCGCGCACGCGCAGCGGGGAAAATAAAGAACATAAATCAAACATAAATCAATATATTATAAATTATAACATTCAAACAACATTAACTTGTCTTGATACATTTTAATTCTAGGTCCAAAAGTAAAAAACGTCCTACGTGTCCACAAGCTCCAAAACAGCTACTGCAAACCTGAACATGTGTTAAAATAAACGTCAAACACTTGCGTGTTGGTGAGAAATCAAGTTTAATAGATAATCATAGATAATCACAGTAAATCTGCGCGCAACACGTGTATGTCTAGAGTTTAACAAGGGTGTAATCAGATTGTGATCAAGCCTAAGATAGTTCATAGATCATAGTTCAATCCATGCTCCCAATTGAGCATAAAAACGAGAAAACATCTGTGCAAGTGTAAACAAAGAAAATCATAAACGAATGTTCTCCCGTGTTCATCTAATGGTACCATGAAAACTGCGGAATAGACCGACAAGACGGTTAATGATCCACACATACAAATAAACAGCCAAGTCTACGTCCTCAACACATGGGATACTGCGCGACTAAAGTTCATAAACAGTTTAAGACTCAAGTTTTGTATGAACACATGAACATCCCAAAGCATTTAAAATAAAAAGGGATTAGATACGAGATAACTCACTTGATAAACGATGCGGTGAAAGATATGCAAGAATCAACTCTTAAACAAGCAAAGTTAACCTATAATTAAGATTATTGTTTTAACGATCTGTTTTAAGTCTTGATAATAAGTTAGCATAATTAATAAGTAAATTATTATATAATATATATATATTACCGGAAAAGCAGGGCAGAACAGGGAGGAAGACGGAGGCAGAGAGGAAGACGGCAGAGAGAGCAAGGAGCAAGAGAACAGGAGAGATTAAGTGTTTTGTGTGTGATGTGTTATGAAATATTATTATTATTTATAGGAAAACCCTAGGAGACACAAACCCTAGAAAAAGGGGGAAAAGATCTCAAAAAGTAAAAGAAAAGATATCAACGGTAAAAAGTTCTGAAAAGTAAAGATATCAAAAGATATGGCAGCTGCAGGGGGCAAGATAAAGCTGACAGGGAACAGTAAAAAAAGCATGGGCGGTTCAGATAAAGGTACTGGTCAAGCATGGCAAAAGCAGATCTCAAAAGATAATGTCAGTCACTTTTTCTATCAACCAATGGGGTTGGTACGCATGCTGCGCCGAAAGTAACTATTCAGACATTAGATAGGTTAGGTCAACAGCTCAGAAGAAAAGACATTACAAAAGCAAACGGCAAGAATAAACAGAAGACTAGACTAAAGGGTCAAGCGCGAGAAGGCTGAGTGCGCGAGCGCGAAGGCTGGCACAACAAACCTTAGCGCACTGCGGGAAGAATCACATCCTTAGCGTGCTGCGTGAAGAACAAGAATTCTAAGCGCATCGCGGGAAGAACATACATTCTTAGCGCATTGCGGGAAGAACATGCATTCTTAGCGCGCTGCGAGAAGAGTTCTCTTCACGCATCGCAGGAACAAGATGTCTTCACGCAGGCTTCCATGTAAGGAGTCTGGCGCGTGGAGCTGCAGACATCCTTAGGCGGGAAGAACCAAAGGACAAGCAAAGAGGGAAACAAGGCGTAAGGGCGGGACGGCGACAAGAGGGAAAAGAAGGCGGAAAGAGAGAAGGAAGAGGGACGGGACGGCGGAAAGAAAGAGAGAGAAAGAGGCGGGAAGGAAAATATATATTATTATTAAAAGTAAAATATAAGTATAAATAAATATTAAATCATAAAAGAAAGAGATCGGGTCAGAGAAACGGGTACCTGGGTCGGGTCGGATCAGGGCAGATGTCACATTAAGCCATGCGATTCTATGTTTTTGGACAAAAGTATTGTCCCACCACCTTGCCCACGCGAACCATTTGGACCAGCAATCTGAAAAGTTAAGTAAGAATTTATCACCTTCCTCCTTGTTTTGAAATTGTATTAGAACGTTAAGCCCCCCGATGTATTTCGCCTGACACTTAACCGAATCGTCTAAATTCATTAAGGACAATACATTAGAGAGAATGTCAACATTCTTTACTTCCGCCACGACACACCGATCTAACCAGGTCGAAGGTTTAGGAGATAATGAATTTGGAATGTAGACGATGTTATCGGTGGCCATCCTCTCATCTACTCCAGTTGAAACGACTCCGATAACCTCCGTTCGCCCTCCTCTCGCAACATCCGCAAAGGATCTTCCACTAATGGTCCTAGAATTGTGTGCAGTTGAAATCGGCTTCACGCGATCTGAATGAGGGTTGGCATCTGAACTTCTAACCTCCGTGACTTTACTTCTATCAAACATAGAGAGATTTGCCCTCAATCTCAAACTACCAAGCTGAACACGATTGAGCTGCTCTTCAAGTGACAACGGATCCTTGACGTTTAAAAATCTAGCAAAACCAAAGATGTTTTTCTTCTTGGCCAGGTAGACATCCGCTAGCCTTCCCAACTCTTGTAAGCTCAACCAAATTCTTTTGGTGCTGTAGCCTTTTGGTATGTTGGTAATGTAGTAATTAGAAGTTAGTCTTCTAATGTTGTCCGCATCCCCCCGTCTTCCTTCATTGTTCATCACCATTCTGACTTCGAGGAAGCCTTCTGACTTTTCCGGATGGATGTCCTCTACAAGGATGTGTTTTTGTCATGTCCTACTCCTACCTTTGAGGCATTATTATTATTAACAAATCAAATCACAAAAGTGCTCAAAGTAACAACACCAGTTACAACTAAATAGATTTATATTTAATATGTGTTTGTAACTATTGTTTTGGTTGATAACATTGTTCCGTTCCTTAACAGGCTTTTCAAATTCATCGAAAGAAATATTAGTAACGATATTTTTCATGTATGTAAAAAGAAGACACTTAAATAGAAACGACATGAATGCAGTTATCTGTGACAAATGAGATAAAACATTATACTCTATAAACAATAAGTATATCAAGGTTTGATATCAAACACAACTCCAGATATGGCGTTAGAAAGAGTGTGTATTTCTAATTATAAAAAGTATAATGCTAACTAGAATAGACTAACCGGTTAATGTTAACCATCACAGAATATTCACTCTCCCTCTTATGTTCCTATTACTCACTTGGTAACTGTACATTAATAGCCTCAACTAACCGAATAGGGATGATCTATGGACCGGAACCGGTTCTGAATTTTCCGATCCCGATTTAAACTTGATACCAATACCAGCACAAAAAATATTCAGTTTGGTACCGGTATCATAGACAAATATTTAGTAAATATATTTAGTAAATATCGGTACCGATCCTGAATTTCTCGTTACCATTTTTTATAAAAACCTAATACCTGTATCATAGACGAAAACTTGTCCGGTTTAACTTTATACCACACCCCTACATAGGGATGAGCGTGGGACAGTACCCGTATCCGTACCCGTACTTGTACCCGTTTGTACTCGTACCAAAATTCAATAAAAACACGTACCAATACTCGTACCAAAATTTTTCGGTATGGTACGAGTACGGGTACGGGTATTTTGGTACAATACCCGTTTTTGTACCACTTTGCTTTTTTATTTCCAAATTTTCGGCTATCTTGAAACCGGTACCGGTACAAATAACAAACAACCTGAATTAGTCCGGGCATCGGTACTTGCATAGGTACGTGACGGGTACCAAATTAGTACAGGTACCAAATTGACCATCAATTTGATGATAAGATAGTATTGAAGAACCCTAATTCGGTTACCGACTTTAACTGATTTGTTTGTTGGTTCGTATCTTGGATGTTATATTATTTAATTTTAAAGAAACGTTCGGTAATTGTTCAATAATTAATATACCATGGTTGGAGAATTTATTTTATATATTAAATATGAAGAATCTCAATTAAACCCTTATATAATCCAAACAGATACAAAATACCAAATGTACCCGTACCGTACCCGTACATGTACCCGATTGTACCCGTACCAAAATTCTACAAAAATGAGTACCAATCGGTACGAGTACGGGTACGGTACGGTACGGGCATTTGGGACAAAATGCTCTTCCCTACCCCTACATATTATTTAATTATATAATGCTTCCACGTGTTTAAAAAACATTAATTATTTATATATTTTTGTATAAACATTCAATTTAACACCAACATTTAATTCATTATTTTGAACTAGAATAGAAGTAAGATAAAAAATAGCATCTAATATCTTCAAGATTCTAATAATACCACATGAAATGAAGCAACCTTCCAACAAAACATTGAACTAAAAAATTGCAGCTTCTCATCTCTGTTAACCATTTAATATCTTCAAGATTCTAATAATACCATCCATCATTCATCAACACAAGAACACTATTAACATGAAATGAAGCAACCTTCCAACAAAACATTGAACTAAAAAATTGCAGCTTCTCATCTCTGTTAACCATTTGTTCTCCAAACACTATTAACATGAAATGAAGCAACCTTCCAACAAAACATTGAACTAAAAAATTGCAGCTTCTCATCTCTGTTAACCATTTGTTCTCCAAACACTACTCCATACCTTCCTTCACATGTCATCTCCAAACACTACTCCATACCTTCCTTCACATGTCATCTGTCAACTAGTTATTCATGAAATACTCCATTGGTATGGATGGAGGACAATACTTCTTTGCAACAAATTTGTACTGTTTCACACCAAAAAAAAATACACCATATTAACTTCAAACCCATGTAAAAATCACCAAAACAATATATATTTATCCAAGGTTGCAAAAATCGCTAGGCGGACGTTAGGCGGCCGATTGGGGAGTTGGGAGTACTCGGCCTTAGTCGGTGAGTACTCGACTTAGTCGGAGAGTACTCGGGGATGGCTCACCGAGAACTCGGCCTAGGCGGGGATTACTCGTTGAGTACTCGGCGCCTAGGCGCGACTTTTACAACCATGTATTTATCAAATAATAATACTTACCTTATGCTGACTGTACTTTTCCCTAATTGCTGGCAAACTCGAATTCGGGCATTCAGAAACAAGTGTATGCAGAGCCTTGACACATTCAAACAGTTCTGATGGCTCATACTGAGTGTAATGCTTCAATGTTGAGTTCTGTAGAATTATTATGAATTTATTAAAACTTTGGTATAATATGATTTGGAAAAATAATAATTATGAGCTTGAATGTGACAGGGACATACCCAAGGATTTTGGGATGGGAAAAGTATGAATCTTGCTAAGAATATCGCAGATGCAGCAACAAGAGACGGGGCGTGGCGCAGCATGTTATACTCTACAAGAGATAACTCGGATATGTAGCTTGCCAAACACTCCAAATGCATTGATGGAGCCTGAAAAAATGAACGGGTTGAGTAACGGTTAAAAACATGTTCGGGTCAAGTGGGTCAGTGTAGAGTCGGGCCATCCTGAATACACTTGTTTGCCCTTAAAACATTTAAAATAATCTACTTTTCTTTAGAAAGTATTATTGCTCATGATCTAATTGGACCCCTATGATCCATTAGAAAACACAATAATTTGATTAACACATTTGATCCACTAAAAACAAAATAACACCCATTGACAAGCCAGAAAGTGACCCATTTGAAAGTATAAAAGTGCTATTATGGCCCATATACTCATTAAAACTGACCCATTTAAAAGTATGAAAGCGCATTATAGCCCAATGATTTAATTAACACATGACCCCGCCCGTTTACACATAGAAACCGACCGGTTTAATTAACCGATTCGAAAGCCCAAAAGTTAAGTTTTTACCTCATTTACACCATGAGCAGCGCGAACAAATCTTCTCAAGAAACACCTAACTGTTGGGGCTGTCAATTCAAACTTCAAAAAACTCAGAACTTTAGACTCCATTTGCAACACCTAACAAAAGTCAAACTTGTTAGTCAAATGGACCCTCTTAGCAATAACTTATATTAACCACGAAAAAACACACTTACCTCATCTTTAAAGTATGTATTATCTGTTATATAGCAAAATTCTTCCACCTGTGGTGCACAAATCTCCTCATACTTCCTGAAACATTATTCAAATTACTTCAATTTCTTTTCAACAAAAATATGCATATAATTCAAATAACACAAAGAAATTTAAAAAAAAACGCTTACGATGCAATCATCATAGACGCGACACCTAGCAGCTGCAACCGTTGGCGATCCATTAGGTTTCCAGAAAGATACCGGTCAATGTAGTTAATCGTCAAATACAGTGTATCCGGCACAAGCCTATACTCTTCAGCAACCTCCACAAGCCAATCGATCAAGATCGCACGCATGCTAGCATTAATATCTTTCTGCACCTTCTCCATGAAATCAACAGCAGGCCTCTTTTTCATCTCGGATGCACGAAGATGCTGGTAAATGTCACAAGCAATCGTTGCACACAACTGCGGGTCCATGAAATCCACATCAAGATCAACCACCTTGTCATTTGTTCCAATCTCAGCAAGTATCTCTCTTTTGCACACATTAGCTGTTAACAAATATAAAACATATTAATTACACATCAAAAAAATTATAAATGAAAATTTATATATATATTATTTAATTACCAGTTTGTTCCACATGATCTGAGATGTTGAGTTTGCTGCTCGTTTTCCTCTCGATGGACTCGATTGCTGCAATGTCATTGCTGTCGATGTACTCGACATCAGGGCTGTTTAACGAGTCACAAGTGGACATCGACCCGTCCATGGAAACCGATAACCCGTCTGATTTAGACGGAGAGACAACCGGAGGGACATTGATCTTTGAAACCTTGGGCACAGTTTCATCTTTTCTGGGTATGATTGTGTTCTTACTCAAACTGTTATTCGCATTCACAGATCCTTTTTTCGAGTCACCGACCTTGGAAACACTCGGTACCATCTAAACAAAACACAGTTCATTCAGTTATTAGTGTCTTGAATATAAAAGATTAATAAAAATTAAAGAAAACCCATAATCAATTCGTCATCTTTTATCAATTAAAACAACTTCTGAGTTTTAAGTTACTGCCGTCATCATAATTTATCAAGATTATACAAAACCCTAATTCAAGAAAACCCAAAATCAAATTACTGCAAATCATCATCGTTAATCAAAATTAAAACATAAAAGTTCGAACGATTAAATCTTTTAAAACTCTAATCTACTATTACCATCATAATTTATCAAGATTATGAACAACTAACCAAAACCCTAATTCAAGAAACCAAAAATCAAGATACTGCAAATCATCATCGATTACCAAAATCAAAACAACAAACATTCGATTGACAACAACTTGACGATCAATTATCAAGAAACCCACAAAAAATAAACAAATTATTTAAAGAATTTGGCTATACCAAAGTAGACGAAGGTCTCTGGTTTGTAACATTGGCCAGAGCAGTGCGTTTCTTCGCCATACGCGGCGGCACCGCCGCCGATTTCCCGGAGAAATTCTCCGACGCCTGGCGCTTGGCCAGAGACGACGTCAATTTCCGGTTATTAGTCACCATTGACATCAAGATAGCAGAAACTAGGGTTTTAAAATTGACGAACAAAAACTCAAGAAATCGAACGGCGTTTGTGGGTTTTAGTGGGTTTCGATCGAACAAGAAACCCAAATCGAAATCTTGAATTAGTTTGATTTTGAAAGAAAGTATCGGTTTGATTTTGTCAGAAGAAAAGAAGGGTTTAAAAAAGCAGAGGAATTGAGGGGGTTATTTAATGCTGCTTTTGAAAGAGGGAAAGAATGTGATTTGAAATAAGGGTTGATCCTGGCCCTTGGATTAAACCAGGTATTCGTTAGGAGCGGACAACTGATGGGCCCCACGGGGCTCTTGTCTGTTACATTACATTGGGCCTTGAGTGAGGGGTTGGTTTGGGATGAGTCTGGAAAGTTAGGGGTGGAAGTGTGAATGTGAAGGCATTGGGTTTCACAAGGGTCTTGTTTTTTTTTAAGATTTTGATTTTGAATGTTGAGCACTCTTTCAGCATGTGGCTTTTTGAATTCGAATTTGAACGTTGGTGTTTCTCAATAATATTTTATATTTTTTTGAATGAGAGTCAATAATATTTTACGGATAGAGTGTTCGCTTGTTTTCTACTTTTGAGTGTAAAGTATTATTATATTTGATTAATTTATTTCAAAGTAAGAACTCATATGTAAGATGAGAAAATATAACACAACACTAGAACAAAGTATTAGGAGAGGGTTTTCTATGTATGTTTGGTTTGGGGTTTCGGCCCTTTTGTTTTTGGACTTCTAAATACAACTCATATATTTTCAATAAATATATTCATGTATTTTCAATAATATTTTTGAACTTAGAATGGTAATATATAATTTTTGATAGCTTAAATAAAGGGTAAGGTTAAAATATAAAAATATGAAATATGAAAAAGAATGACAGAGTAAAGTTAGATATAATCCATTGATCTTATATTTGAATGACATAGATTAATTTAAAAGGAAAAATTGATGGAAATGACATAAAGATAATAACCAACTTTTGTTAAATTTCTTTCTCCACATGCAAGTCAATCAATCATACCCAGTGGAATCCCATCAATAGTAAAGCTACAAGTAGGGTCTGGGAATGGTGGGATGTGGGCACACCGTACCCCTATCCAATGGGATAGAGAGGTGGATTCCAGAAAGACCCTCAGCTCTACAAAACATATGTATGAGAGGATATAAGAGGAGATCAAAAGTTCACAAGTAATATAATTAATAATAACACGTAGTAAAAATAATAATACTAATACATAAATAGATAAAAATATATAATATATTAAAAGAATATAACATAATGGTGTGTGACAAAAAAAAAGGTAAAGAGAAGCCTCTAAGGTAGTCATTTCTCTCTAGAAATCTATAACTTTAATTCTACGTCTCCAAGAATTCATATCCTTAACCATGTCCTCGGAGAGGTTTACGTCTAGCAAATCATGTCTAATCCTCTCATCCCAAGTCAATTTAGGTTGATCTCTACCCCTCATCCCCTGTATGCTAATGTTTTCTACGGATCTAACAAGATTAATCTTCTGTCTTTTCTTCACATGTTAACCATCTCAATCTCCATTCTCTTATCTTGTCGGATATATTAGCTACCCCTAATCTTTCCCGAAACACATCGTTTCTTATTTGGTCTAACCTTGTGTGCCCACACATCCAACGTATCATTCTCATCTCTGCTACCTCCATCTTCCGCTCTTGTACCTTCTTGATGGCTCAACAATCTATTCCATATAACATTGCAGGTCTAACTGCTACCCTATACAATTTTCCTTTTAGTTTAGCTGGGAATCTCTTGTCGCACAATATACATGTGGCTTCTCTCCATCTACACCATCTTACCTGAACTCGATGGAACACATCACTATCTAATTCCCCATCGCTCTGAACAAATGATCCCAGATACTTGAACTTCGTTATCTATGTAACCACTTGCCCTTCAATGGTGATCTGGACGTCCTTATTGTCATTTACCCCACTAAAATCACAGTTCAAATACTCCGTCTTAAAGCGACTAATCCTTAAACCTTTTGTCTCTAAGGTTGTCTGCCACTCCTCAAGCCTCATGTTTAGATCTTGCTTTCTCTCAGCAACTAGCACAATATCGTCTGCGAACATCATGCACCACGGGAGTGTCTCCTGAATCGAATTTGACAAATCATCCAAGACTACTGCAAAAAGAAACTGACTCACTGCTGACCCCCGGTGAAGGCCTACCTCCACGGGGAAGAAATCAGTATCCCACACGGGCGCACAGGCACTTGTTCACTCCTGGTATACATATCCATAATTATCTCTATATATTTCCTCGGGACCCCTCTGCCCTCCTGGCACTCCCAAAGCACTTGTCGTGGTGCACTATCGTACGCCTTTTCTAGGTCAATAAACACCATGTGAAGGTCACGCTTCTTCTCCTTATACTTTTCCATCAATCTTCTTATAATGTGTATTGCATCTGTGGTGGAACGCCCCGACATTGAAGCCAAATTGGTTCACCATAACCTGAGTTTCCCGTCTAAGTCTAACCTCAATCACTCTTTCCCATAGCTTCATAGGATGGCTTAGTAGTTTGATTCCTCGGTAGTTACCACAACATTGGGCGTCTCTTTTGTTCTTATAGATAGGGACTACGACGCTGCTCCTCCACTAGTCTGTCATCTTACCAGATTTGAGAATAATATTGAACAAAGTAGTTAACCACATGACTCATTCTTCTCCCAGAAACTTCCATACCTCAATGGGTATGTTGCCTGGGCCAACCGCCTTAGCCCTTCCCGTCCTTCTAAGTGCCGTTTTCACCTCTTCCCTTGTGATCCGTCGGCAGTAGCAGTTATTCGGTTGTTGTTGTTGTTGAAAGGTTGTGTTGTCATATTCTTCTTGACATATGTCTCCACATGCAAGACATATGTCAATTTCTCCATCATTTTAAAACGTTAATAACTCTTTCATACAACATTAAAAAAATTCACCATAATAACAAACGTTTTTTTTATCTTTAATATAAGTATCATATGTTATATAAAAAGTTAGAAAAATAGTAATCTTTATATATTGTGTTATTGGTTGTTCATTGTGTTTTTTAATTAGGTTTTCTATGCATTGTATTATGGATTTTGGTAATTGTGTTACTCAATTACTCATACTAATGATAAAAATTAAAATAAAGATCACGTCATTATGTCTTTTTGTTCGTCATTATGTCTTTCTACATATCATTGTGTTTTAGTTATTCTGTAATATGTTCATTGGCTTTTGTTCTAGATTGACATGTGACGTTCACGACCCTAATGTTTTCATTCATTATTCTTATCATTTGTATTACTCTAGAGTTTCGCTCATTCGTTTTAAACCTCAATACCATCTTTTATTTTGTTTAAACTTCAATAGTTTCGTTTATTTATTTTTGATACAATATTTTCGCGTTATCCTTGACCTTAAGGGCCTGTTTATTTATTTTTGTTATTTTTAATCCTTATAGTTATAGTTCATTGTTCTGAATTTCCAAGTTTTCATATACGAATTTGTCTTATCTTAAAACCCACACAATGAGACGGATTATATGAATCATCGGACGACAAAGGTAATTATCGGTCGACACGTTATCAAAATCATCGCATGAAAATATAATAAGTATGGTTGCGTGCAATAACTTGGGACTTGAAATGATTTTGGAAAACGGAACAAATGCAGTATGATAAGGTCATGGTTGATATGCCGCTTGTACATCCTATATATGAGTGTCATTGTCATATTTCCCATTGCGGCGTCTTTCGTGTCATTCAAAGATCGGTGTTATTTCTTTTATTTAATTATGTATATATATAAAATTGTTGCAACTTTTAGCAACTCCATGTACTAGTTTTTTTCTTTTAAAATTTTATTATTATTTTAGTTTCGGGGCGAAATTTTAAAAGTTGTGAATCTTGTAACATTCGTTAATTTTCAAACCCGAAAACCTGACCCGTTTTAAATTTTTGGTTTTGTTTTTATTTTATGTATAATTTTTATAATGTTATGATTAATCTTAAGTTTTGTTTCATATATGTAATGTGATATTCGTTAATTATGCAATTATATTTTTCACCACCCTTGCAGTATTTAATGTTCATTTAAAACATTTATAATCAAGATCATCTATTCATGTACATATCTCATACAATTCACTTGAAATATTATTATTATTTTAATTATCATTGCCATATTTTCATATGTTGTTTTTTTAACTAATAAAAATAAACCAATGAATGTTTTAATTAAATAAATTTATTGAAAAGGTTAAATACTTTGAAAAGCTTTTAAATCATTTTAATTTTTGTTTTTAATTATATTAAACATGATTAAATTACATAAATTCTATAAACATAACAACTCTACAATTTCACTATAAAAAGAGGACTAATCTTTCATTATTTTCACACCTTAATGCACTATTTTCTTATGCTTACAAACACTAACAAGTAAGTTTTATATTTTATAATTTCATGCATTTTATAGTTTATGTTTTAATTTTATATTGAATGTTCATAATTTGTTCTTCATGACCATGATACTTTTATAATTTTGGTTTTAAGGATCACTATGATCATGAATATCCAAGATAAACACTTTGATTTTCTAAATATCGGATCAAACCTAGTTATTTTGCAAGAACAAAAAAAAATATTTAGCTAAATCTTATGATTCGTTGATTATGATAAACTTTCTTTTAAATAAGATAATTTTTTAAAAAAATTATTTTATTTAAATATTTCTTATAATATAACTAACATATTTGTTATCTCTAAATAATTAGTTGGGTAAATTAACAATGTTTATTTTATTGTTCAACATAAACTAACATGTATAATTTCTTTGAAATAATTAATGTAAAAGCCTTTAAATTTATTAATTCGTAAATTAATTTATTATGTTACTCAAAAATGAAAAGTTTAATCATAATTTTTTTTAAATCTTGTTATTTAAGCTTATATTAATAAGATATAATTATTCATTTACAAGTCATTCAACTAAAAAATATCAAATGATTTATATAAACTTTAATTAGTTTTAGTTAAACTCATTTTAAAACCAAAAATACATAAGTCCCAATTGTCGTAGTTTCCTTTCCATTTAGACTTGTTGTTAAAATCTAGTACGCATATATACTTGTTTAGGATAATCCATCTTGATTCTCCGCCTCATTTGTTCGATTCGCTCAAACTATCGTCCTTATTTTCTAGGTGAGTTTTTCATAACCCATTTTTAATGTTTTACCATACTATTCGGGTTATAGCATGTCACGAATTTTATCTTGTTAGTTATCAGTTTGCTTATAAACTGATTCACATTTATCGTTCGTGCTAATATTATTCTCACATGTTGTTTACGATTATACGTGCATTATGTGCAACGTGTTTACTGTTTTATTGGTGGAAGTTATGCAAACGCATACACATATTGGGAGGGTTCGACGGGACGTACTTGCGTTGTCTAATGTTACGACTTCATTTGTTCGTATGGTGGTTCTCTCATTCCCCCTATTACTACGGCTTCGGCTAAATGAACTGGATGACGATATTATTAGATTTCATTTACTTTATGATGGAATATTTATTGCCTGATTATAGTTGAATCGTGCATTATATATATATATATATATATATATATATATATATTCACAAAAACTTATGAAAGTTCACCGACATATTTTGTTGACAAAGTATATTATTTTAAACGTGTTGCAGGTTGATATGATGAAGTGCATGGACAAGAAAACTAGATCGACCTTAGGATTTATTTAAACGAATATTAATTGTTTCATTTCGATGTGATGTTATTTGTCTTATTATCTAACTATTTGTGTACTTGCAAAACTATTGAATAAAATAAATATATTGGCACCATTAATAGTGTTCCGAGCTTATGAGTGATATGTACGTTGCACCCGGGCGTATTCCGCTTAAAGCTGGGGTGTTACAAATTGTGGCCGATCTTAACGCTATGGTTTTTGAAGATTGTATAGCAAGGTTAAACACTTTTGAAGAGAGAATCAAAGGCAAGGAAACATCGGAGGAGATGTGAAAATTATTATATGCTAAAACGATAATCAAGGAAGATGGACACCAATCATGACTGGAAAAATTATGCTCGAGGACGTGGTTCCTCGGGTTATGACCAACGAGGCCGTGGAAGAGGCCGTGGTAAATGTTCGAGTAGAGGACGGGGGCCAGTTTAATTAGAATTATGATAACCGAATAAAGTGTAACCAACCGAACACACATAACCAAGGCAGAGATGGAAATCAAGGTAATAATCATAATAATCAAAATAATCAAAATCAGAGTAGAGATAAAAGCGGTGTTTGGTGTTATAATTGCAATGTTGTGGGCCACTTTGCGTGTGAATGCCTGAGACCACCGAACTCAAGAAGCGAATCTGAACCAAGCTTAGTCTAAGCCTCCAGCTCTTATGATGACCTCAGTTGAAGTTGATAAAGAACATGTTATGTTAAGCGAAGTGAAGGTTCATCAAATCTGTTACGTAAACAACTCGTTAAGCGATTCAATTTGGTATTTAGATAATGGGGCATCTACTCACTTGACCGGATGTGAAGCCCACTTTGCCCAAATTGTTTATCGTGTGAGCGGTTTAGTGAAATTTGGAGACGATTCCAAAGTAAATATTAATGGTGAGCAACGGGTTATGAATGACGTTTATTACATACCCGACTTATGTAGCAACATATTGAGCATCCGCCAGTTAACCGGAGAAGGGTGTAAGGTTTGGATAGCAAACGACAACTTGGCTATACGAGGAAGGAGATCGCTTGCTAATGAGAGTCCCAAGAAGTCCAAACCATCTTTATAAGATCGAGCTCATAATTGGAACCATGGTATGTCTTTTATCTTCCATAAAAGACAAGGATGGTTATGGCATGCTAGACTTGGTCATGTTAATTTTGAAACATTAATTAATATGAAGTCTAAAAATATGGTATGTGGTGATATTCAAACCTTGAATGGTGAGCATGTTTGCAATCTATGTATGCCAGGCAAACATAGTAGATGCCCGTTTCCTAAAACCATTAAAGTAGTTAACACCGATTTTTGTGGGCCAATCTCACTGAACCACGTTCGTGCCACGATACCATTAAAGTTGGTTCACACCGATTTTTGTGGGCCAATCTCACCTCCTACATTGGGAGAAACCGATATTTTATGCTTGTTGTACATGATCATATGAGGTACATGTGGTGTGACATTTGTCAATTTTTCATATTCGTATTTGTATTCGTTAAACCGACCCGTTTAGTCGTTTCAATGTATTTGTTTTTTTTTGATTTTTCACGTTATATCAATTTCATTGATTTAAAGTTCGTATCAGTTTACTTTCTATTCGTATTGTTCAATTAACGAATCTCCGAGCCTTAAAAGTTTATAAAATAATCAAGTTCAAACTATACTGGTATAAAACGTAAACAATTCAAAGATATTAAAGTATATTAAATTTTAATCTAGTTATATATGTTTACAAAGTCCAAGGTTCATTGTGTAAATAAAGTTTAAAATCGATTTATACATATTTATAAAGTCCAGGGTTTAAAGTGTAAATAATTTAAATTATAATAAAAAATAAATACTCAACCCCTTACCCCGTCCCTCCCCTTCGGTTTTCCGATACACCGGCCGCCGCTAGCGTAATATTCCGGCGAGGTAACCAAACACCGCATTTACGCTTCGTTTAACATATTAAATCATCTTAAATGCACAATTCCAACTGGAAATCACCTTTATTTATTCTTAACACTCAGGACATTGATTTGAGTGTAAAGAACCTTTATTTGCTTTTCACAAGTTTTTATGGAATTGTATGGTTTTTATGGAGTATTTAAATTGTGTGAACTCACTAACTATTAAGTTAGTTGGCATTATTATATATATATATATATATGTTACAGGTACAATTAGTAGAGGATGAAACGGACGAAGACACTATACTCAGGATATTTTAAATAAGTGTTTGAATGTTTCATTTTCATTGAAATTTCTTTATTTGCAACAACTTGTGTACTTGACGCCCTTGAATGAATTAATGCTAATATTGTCACTTAATTAATAATGTCACATGTGTTTTGAACAATCTGTATGTCACACACGGACGTATTCCACTTTAGCTGGGGTGTTACAGATTGTTCAAAACACATGTGACACTATTAAGTTATAATATTATCATTAATTCATTCAAAGGCATCAAGTACACAAGTTTTTCCGAATAAAGAAAATACAAAGAAAATGAAACATTTCAAACACTTATGTAAGATAACCTAAGTCTAGTGCCTTCTCTCGTTTCATCCTCCATAACTGTACCTATAACATATATATAAAATAATGTCAACTAACTTAATAGTTGGTGAGTTCACACAGTTTAAATATTACATAAAAACCATACAATTCCATGAAAACTTGTGAAAGGCAAATAAGGGTTCTTTACACTAGAATCAATGTCCTGAGTGTTAAGAATAAATGAAGGTCCTTTCTAGTTGGGATTGTGCACCAACATACTCGTGCCTGGCCCCCTTTCCACTCGAAACATGTGCCTGAGTGCAAAGGGGGGGGGGGCATATGATCATACTTATCAAAGAAATCCATGCACGTAATCTTTAAGCAAGTAACAACTAAACACACAAGTCCAAGGCTTATGCCTAAAAATAAAAATTTTACAAACATTTTTCAATAATCGATTTTTGTTGCGTTGTTCCGATATTTCTTGTTCTTAAAGATGGTTCTATATTGCGGGTATGTAGTAAACTATAAGGGGGACATGCTTGTTTTCGAAACTCTTGACACCAAGGTTATTGAAACCTAATGATAAGCAGTGCGCATAAATCCCAATCAGATGCGGGACCCGGTTGCTTACCTGGAGAGTTAGGAATGGGCATGAACTCTATTAAGCCAAAGCATACCACTTTACACGCCATATGAATCACAACTTTAAATTTTCAAACGAGATCATGTTCTCTTTGTGAAAAGAATATGGTTGCACTCCTAAGGATGTCACGCAAGTCATGGTGGTTCATGCAACGTCTGACTCCGACCCTCAATGTTTATAATGTGTTTTAACTGGAAGTCTGTCAAGTAATGGTGATACACGAATACCCCGCTTTCAGTTCGATTTGATTTCGAGTTTCTTTGATTTTTGGACAATAAGAGTCCATGGTGGTTCATGAAAACTTTAAAGTTCCACACAAGATTTATTATCATTGTTATGATATTTATTTATGTGTTTAATTATGTATTTGTTTATTTATTTCTTTTTAAGCAAACTTTAACAAGGATTTTTATACCACACCCTATTTTGAGTCTCACAATTTTCGTTATCATTGTTCGCAGAATGTCTCTCCATTTCAACAAGCTTCATTCTTCTGAAACCTCCAGTGTCACACCCCAACCTATGGAGGAAATGCCAGGGCGTGAGTTGATTGCCCATAGCTCTCAAGGTACTATCATGCAATATTGGAAATTTCAATATCTATTTAATAAAGTTCGACGAAGACAAATTATTCAATGCAAACATTCAAAATCAAACAATTCACCAAACAACATATATCAAAATATAAAAGACTTGTTTATTTCTCTATCTTGAATCCTAAGTTCTCTTTCTAATCTTTAACTAACTTCACATCACACGATAACTTGCATATGCGTTAAAAATAAAGTAGTTTTATCAACATAAGGTTGAGTGAGCAACACACCAGATTTGATGTATATATATAATAGATAATAAATGCGCAACAAAGCCAAATGAGTTAAGCATATCAACCAATGAGTAAATAAATGAGTTGTCGAAAAACCCAAAGCTATTACGACTATCGTATGATCATAATATTATGATATTATGTTGGACCTCTCCGAATGCGGTTCACGTTAAGAAAATAAGCACATAACAAGTAAGGTAAAAAATCGTTAAGCACAAGTGACAATCGTTGCAGTTTGTATATTAAATAGTGGGGAAATAAATATTAAACGCATACGTCCCCAAAACAGTATAAAATGAGCTTTAAAAGGGGAAAATTAGTACTCACCTTAATAGACGAACAAAAGGGAATAGATAACAATAAGAATGATGATTCGTGGGAAATCACGCTTTGATGATAAAGCCTATAAAGGAAGATAGAATATAGATACGCTAAGTTAATAAACTAGATCGGATATGAGAGTTCGAAATTATAATTTTATTAAGTTATATTATTAGTTTGTAAATCCTTTTTTAAAAGTATATTATAATATTTTATTATATAAAAAAATATATAAGTAAAATACACCTTTTAAAAATATTATTAGTTTGTTAGTTATAAACTTTACCTTTTGTGTGTATATATATATATATATATATATTTATACATATACATATATGTATACTTATACATAGATATATATATATGTACATATGATTATAATACTTAACAAGATGCGGGAAAGTAAAAGTAATATTATCGGTTTTATAAGAAATATATTTTTTTTATCGATTATTATTATTATTCAAATCTTTATAAGTTTATAAATACTTGAACTGTATTTTATTGTAGGTACTAAACATTAAATCTATATTTTATTTAAAACTCTTAACCAATTTTAATAATCATATAAATATATATATATAAGTATATATACATGTATATGGCTAAACCAATGTTTGGAAAGAAACTAGTTATGGTGTTGGTTTTTGGTTAAAACAAAAATTAATTATGGGTTTTTAAATATTTATAATATTAATTGAGGTTAAATATGATTAAATAAATAGCAAAACTGTTTCTAACAATAAAAGGCCCTGGCCGGGACTCAAACCCGCGCCAGTGTCCGATTCACTAGAGAATCACATGCACCCACAAATAACCAACTGGGCTAACCTGTCAGTTGGTTGGAAACAGGAACAAACATTTATATATGTAGCCCAGAAAACCCAAACACAAGGATAAACCCTAGAAATCAAGATCGCTTAATCCCGTTCATTTTGGGTAAATTAATCATAAGCTGGTTAACTAGATCACAACGATGCCGGCCGTAAGTGGATCAAAAACGTGATTCCGAAGAGTGTTAAAATCAAATTGATTATGGGGGTATTGACGGCGAGTGTTAGAGAATTGAGGCTGCAAATGAAGAACACATTAGGTCGGCTTAGTAAAATAAGAATTTCGAATAAAAATTGATTGATTAACTATGTTTAGAGTGTCGGTAGGCCGAAATAGGTAAGTAATACACAATCGTTGATTCAATTTTCTATAATCGATGTGAAAATTGAGGTCCATGACATTCAGATTGTTGATCGTGTTCATAAAACAGGTATAGGTCATCGGGTTTGGATCCTGGGTACTGGGTTGGTGGGTTAAACTTATAAAATTGCAATTTAGTCCCCAGAGAATGAGCAGTGAAACAATTGGGGTTAAAGTTTGGTTTTTGGGTGGTTTTTGCCAAGATAAGAAAGTTATATATTATAAAATACAATATTTAATTAAATAATAATATAATAATAAGTAAATTTTCTCGATAAATGCGTTAAAATTTCCCGAATATCGAAATGGGTCGGGGTTCTAATAAATATATTAATTCGAAAAGTCGAGTTGTTACATCCAGCCGCAAGTTAACTACTCAGATCACCAAACAACTAGCCACGGCCATTCCTGATATGATGACCCAAATTCACCAGAACCTTTCTGCTAGTATCACCTCTGCTTCAAGCGAGCCTAAAGCATATCACTATTCGTTTAAGACCTTCACCAGTACCAAGCCCTCAGATTTTGATGGGACTAAAGGTGCCACTACTCTACTTTAGTGGTACAAAAAGATGGAGAGCATATTCCTCCCCATTGAGTGTCCTGATGAAAAGCGAACCCGTTTTGCTACAAGTGTCTTTGTAAAAAGGGCACTTACATGGTTTATGAAGAAAAATTCAACCCATGGAGCCGAAGCTGCCAAGGCTTTGCCGTGGAATGAATTGAAGAACTGATAACCAAGCAATTATGCCCTCCAAATGAGCTTATGAATTTGGAAGTTGAGTTTTGGAACCTCAAACAAAAGAGTGGTGAGAACGCAACTTACACTTCTCGTTTCAATGAACTCAGTGTACTGGTACCTCACCTTGTTACCCCTGCCTCGCATGCCATCGATAAGTACATTCGGGGGACTACCGAGACAAAACCAAGATAGTGTCTTGAGTAGTGCTCCCAAGGAACTTGGTGACGTGATTAACCTTGCTGCGACTTTAACCGTTAATCATGTTAAAGCCGAGACTTTTACATTGAAGAAATCCAAAAAACCTACTGATAAACCCTCTACCGAACCCAAAGAATAGAAACCCGAGTCATTCAAGCCCGCTTATTCCTCAAACCACCATAACAGGAAGCACAAGAATTATCTGCTAACCCAACAAATTGCAACCTAGCCCAACTTTGCCCCACCGCTCAGGAAACCCTACAACGGACCTCATCCGTTGTGTAATAGTTGCCAACGACATCATCCAGCTAGTGCGGCTTGCCGTCAATGAAATCGTTGCCACCGTTTTGGAAACCTTAGTGCCACTTGTTGGGAGACCTCAATTTCACCTCCAAGGTTTGCTCAACCAACCCCCGTCTTGTGCCATATGTTCAACCCATTAACCAAATGCGATCTTGCTATAACTGTGGTGACCCTAACCACTTTCGCAACGCGTGCCCACGGCTCGCAAATGTGAACTCACTCCAGCTTGCTCTAGCTCCGCTGTATCAGGTTCAAACGTACCAAACTCAGCAAGCTTACCAGCGATAGGTTCCACCATTGTTGGCTAATCAAACTCAAGTTCAGCCGTATACAGCCATTCAAGCTCATGCACCACAGGGTGGTCAAATCGTTCAAGCTGCTCAAACCTCCCAAGATAATTGTGGGCGTGCTTTCATGATTAACGCCAACCAAGCTCAGCAAAGCGGCGACTTGGTGAACGGTACTTTCCTCGTAAATGACAACTTTGCAACCATTTTCTTTGATGCGGGTGCCGATATTAGCTTTGTGTCTTTTGAATTTGAACCTTTAGTTGCAAACCCCGATTTAAGCTTAGAAACTCGTATTCTGTTGAGGTAGGTAATGGTAAATCTGTATCAATTGACTCGGTTATTTGATATTGCAAGTTAGATCTAAATGGCCACAAGTTCTCAATCGATCTCATTCCTATGCAATTGGGACGTTTTGGCATCTTACTAGGCATGGGCTGGTTATCTGTTCAACGTGCTGAAATTGTTTTCTTTGAGAAGTTCATTCGTATTCCGTTTGCCGATGGTCGAATCGTTCGTGTCTCTGGTGAAAAGCCTTCTTGTAAGTCCCTCGGGTGCGATGCTGATCGATACGAGATCCGCACGATGTCTAGGAGTTCGGAATCCTCCTAGACTCGTTTACGATGTTATAGACGAAGAACGCGATTACACATAAACAAACACACGAATGAGATAAAACGAATCTGCAGATCCTTTATATAATAATCATTAAACGTTACATACCGAACACGAAAACCAAATGACGGCTGACCCGAGGTGAGCTCTACCTCGGGTCTGCCCACAAGACACTCTCTATCTGTTTCTCTCTAAACAATTTAACTAAACACAAAATACTCTCTCTTTCTGGATTCTAAACCCTAAACATGACACACATATATATAGATAAACCAACTTCGCGGGCTTGGGCTTGGGCCTGTAGGCGAAGTTGTCCTAACTTCGCCAATGTCGAAGTTGTTCTAACTTCGCCTATGGTGAAGTTGTTCTAACTTCACCACTTCGTCTCCGCTAACTTCACCAACAGGCGAAGTTGTTCCTAACTTCACCAACACGTGAAGTTGTATTAACTTCACCAACACGTGAAGTTGTTCTAACTACACCAACACATGAAGTTGTATTAACTTCAACAACACGTGAAGTTGGCTCCCTCCACAACTTCACCCAACTAGTCGGAATTGCATAGAAACGGTCACAAAATGCACCAACACTTCTATCTCGAGCCTAAATCTTATCACTTGTTTTCAAGCCCAAGCGTACTTACGTAAGAAGTATGTAGCATTCGTAGTTCACGTGGTGGAAAAGAAGGAACAAAAAATTAAAGACATTCCTGTTGTTCACGAATATCCCAAAGTGTTCCCCGACGATGTTTCTGGTCTTCCTCCAATTCGTGAAGTTGAATTTCAAATTGATCTCGTGCCTGGTGCAACCCCGATTGCTAGGGCTCCTTATCGTCTTGCTCCCTCCGAGATGCAAGAGTTGTCTAATCAGCTT
>NW_027502401.1:0-45975 GCF_021521415.1 Bidens hawaiensis | reverse complement strand
TGGAAAAACTTGGTTACAATTTAGTGGTCATAGATTTATGGGGGTAGATATTTTTTTTCCAATTTTGTGTTTATTAAAACGTATATTTGTGTCATTTCCTTTACTAAAAAAGTTGTTAATTTTTTGTTTCGACAAATAAAATGAATTTGTTATTAACTACGAATCAAATGCAAAAAGAAGTGAAATTATTTGTAACAAACCATGTAAAAGATGCTACTAAACATCCGGATGTCTAATTGACTTTATTTATTTATTTATTTTAATTTTAAATGTAATTTTGTTTTTCTTAATGTTTTGTAATTTTAAATACATAATTACATTCTTTTTTACCTGCTACACTTACCGATTAATTGTATTTCTAAACACGTGTCTTTTGTTCACGAAGAAACTTAAACTCTTAAATCTCAATAGAAGAAACACTGAGATTAAAATGATTTATTCTTTCTCAATATAAAATTACGGCATGCCAATATGCCATCATTATTTTTGATATTTTTTTAAAATAAAAAACACATTACTAGTATAATAGCATTTTCAACATAGTGATGTGGAAGAGATTAATGGGACGTGGTAGAGAAAGGAAAGGTGAAGGGTGTGGCATGGAGAAAGGGATGGTGAAATTTATGAGAATGGGTGTTCTTGGGCAGGGAATAGTGTTTTGAAATCCGGACCAAATCGGACGGTCCGACCTGGACCAGTTAAGAAATCAGGTCGGTTCACATCATATAACCCAGCCTTTGGCAGTCTATAGTCCAACCAGAACCGATGAACTGGTGGTTTAACCGGTAAAAAAGCTTTTTTTGATTAAATAAAAAATGTTGTAGCAGCCGAAAATTAAACCCTGGTAAAAGCCAGGATGATAGCCTACTCAATTCCCACTAGCCAACCAACCAAGTTGTATTTATGCTCTTTTAGAGCATTCTTAGCAAGTCCTTCATATTATTGCGAGTGGGTCATGTATATTATATAGAGTAGTTGTTAGTGGAGGATATAGATAAACTTTTGTTGATGGTTGAATTTGGAGATACATTGTTCACCCTTAATAAGTTTTTATTGTTTTTTTAAAAGTGGTGTGAGTATAGTAGAGAGAAAATGTGATAATAAATGTATAAAGAAAATATTATTTAATTGAAAAGATGAGAGAAAATTTAGTTTATTTTCGTGTAATTAAATAGATGAAGATAGAAAAACTGCTTTGAATTCTCTTAGATGTAACATACACCCTATATATGAAAAAAGACATTGTAAATGGACATGAAAGTTAGTTATTATGATAATATATATATATATAACGTCATCTACTTATTTATATATTTATAACGTTATTCAGGGAAATGTCTTGTTCGACCCGTGATTCAGTAAAGCACTAAGGCGTCCAGGTTGATTGGCGAGGAATGCCACGGAGTACAAGTGTCAGTCATATGATGCGATATATTTCTAGTTTATTTCCTTAATTGATTGTCTTTCCAACATATTGATTTATCATCTTGTACAAACAAATATTCGTCTTCTTCGATCTATGGCAACAAATTTGAGCTCCACATATGTTGTGAATACTTGACACTATCAATTTAGGATATACGGAAATAAACTTGAGAATGTACAACTAAAGCAAATGTATCGCATTAGATGACAAACGACGACAAAACTTTTCTAACCGGACCAATCCAGAAGCTTCTTGACTAGCACCTCTCCCCTCCATGACATTCCCTCTTATACTAGTAACACGTTTCTTATGTAACAAAAATCGAAAATAACCATGGCTAAATTAATATTGGCATTTCATACTTCTATTTTGAAAAAATAAATCAAAATCATTTTAATCGTAACTTCTATTTCTAACAAAACCTAAAATTACCAATATGACCTCACCGAGCAACAATATTACACTATTATCTACACCATAACTAACAATATCCCACCTCATTCTCAGTCATCAAAACAGAGAAACCAACAAGACCACCGCCACGAGGGTCAAAATGGTCAACTGGAGCTGGACCTCAGCCCTCATCGGAGCCGCCACAGCCGCCGCCACGTCGGCTCTAATCTCAGCCAAGCCGAAAGACCCAACCTTCCACCTGGTCTCAATCAACATCACCTCCTTCAAGCTCAGCCTTCCTTTCATCGACGCCGAGGTCATCCTCACCGTCCACGTCACCAACCCCAACTCCGTACCCATCCACTACTCCTCCACCGAGATGTCCATCTTCTACGCCGGCTCCTTGCTCGGCTCGGCTCGTGTGTCGGCTGGCTCCCAGCCGCCGAAGTCCTGCCAGCTGCTCCACCTGCCAGCTCGGCTCAACAGCGTGGAGCTGGCGCACCATGCGGTGAAGTTTTTCGCTGACGTCAGCAAGAGGGAGATGGTGTTGGATGCCACGGTGGATATTGAAGGGGTGGCGAGGGTGGTGTGGTGGGGCCATAGGTTTAAGGTGCACGTGGAGAGTCACGTGACGGTGGATCCTGTGTTTCTTGATGTTATTGACCAGGAGAATAAGTCTGACTTGGAAGTCTTTGTTACTTAATTATGTTAAATGATAATGATAATGCTGTTTCTTCTTGTATGTTTTTGTTTTTGTTTCAGGTTTTTAAAATTTGACTATGAATAAACTTTTTAACCATTCTTAATGCACCATCGGGTTTGGGTCAGAGTGGGTTTTAAGTCGCACATACCGACATTGGTCACATCTCCAATGTGCGTTATATGAGTTCAACACTGGTTACGCGTGCAACGACACTGATTTATGAGTGTGACGGGGCCAGTTACGTGTGTATCTGATCTGGCTAGGCTACACGTCCGATGTTGCCTTACTAGCGTATCGGCGGAGTGTTTCACCCCGATACTAGTTTGTGGTATTGACTTTTGACATGTCATGGCGTTAAGGGAATAAAGGGTGAAGTGCAATGTGACTATGAGACTAGAAATTGTGGTGTTGACTTTTGACATGTCATGGCATTACTGTGAGACTAGAAATGTTGTACAACCTATTTAATTTTGGATGCCTACTTTTTAAGAAACCATCCATTTCAAACATTTCTTAAACTATTCCCATCAACAATCTCACAATCTCAATCTCACATTATAAAATTAATTTCTTTCTCTTCAATCTACACACCCAACCCTACTCAATTTTTAACACACATTCACAACCCATCCCAACTTAAAAAAAGTTTTTTTTAACGAAGTCCGTTTTTAATAAAATTTATGTCGGAATGTTCATAATTTTTTTAAGAAATATCGTGTATTTAATTATTTTTTTAGTTCGAATATTAAAAGTTAATTGAATAATTAAGTTATTGGGGGTTAGTTTGGATTGCAATCTGGGTTTGCTCCACCAACCCAGATTGCCAATCTAGATTGCTTTATTTTCTTTTTTAATTTTGGGCCCACCAATCTCATTATGAGATTGCCAATGAGAGTAGCCTTAGTTTTGAAACAATCCATTATAACCCGCTCTTCAATTTTTCCATGCCCAGAATGACCCGAGAGGTTATAATTATAAGGACCCAAAATGTGGCATCTGGGATAGATTTGGTGGGTATAATCATCACGTATTTTAGACATAAGGTGGTTTATTTGAAGGTCGTGAAAAAACAAAAAAATATCGGTTGGTATAATAATAAGATTTTACTTTAATCACTTGATTTAACTTGATCAACGCTCTTGCTCATTTGGATCGCTAAGGAGAATCTCTTTACTCATACACACTACAATGGCGCACAATGTATACATGGTAACTCAAATAGTCGCATCTTGTAACATCACAAAACGATAAACCCCTTTAATTAACACTATGGCTCGCTATGACATGGCTAACTAGCTAGCCCACAATACATGATCTTAGTACTTCCAATCATGTAAAGTTGAATCAACTTTCAAGGATTAATTTTCAACTATAAATCAATATGTACGACTATGCACCACCTATTTACCATTGGCACGACTGAGCATTTATTCTTACATGTCCAGACCGATCAATAGGCTACCCAATGCGGTCATGTATCTAATGTGACATAGTGTTCGCACACCCTGATCATCATTACTGCCCCCCCCCCCCCTTCCCTAAAACCTGATTACCATGCTAAACATAACCTACAAGGCTTAGGTAATGGGGCTATTTCTTCTTGACACCTATCGTCACAACTATATGTTTATATTTAGAATTATATGTGTGATTGTGTTGAACTTGTGCATTTATGGGGTTGTTGCCTTGTTGGCGAAGGAAAAAAAAACATAACCCAAACCAACAACATTGACACCGGATTGTAATAAATCAATGCAGTGAAAAATACAAAACCTATAGAAAAAAGTTATGCCTCTGTTATTAAATACATGTATGCATCGCCGGCCTAAGAGGTGTGCGAGCCGCACCCTCGAGCAGGGCACCATTTTTCTGGGGAACAAAATTTATATATATATATTTATATAATTGATTTTGATCATTTAAAAATTATTGGACCCAAATTTATTATTTTTCTTAATTCATATACTATTTGGTAAATTTTAGGTTGTTGGGCCGAAACGATTAAAGCAAACTCAATTGTAAAAAAAAAACAAAGTGATGAGAGTTCAAGTAGCCAAGAAGCTTCATTTACTCCTGAAGCGAATTTTAGAGTAAATTGTTTTTTTTTTATATTATTAATCAAGCTATTTGCTTCTCTTGAGACAAGATTTGATCAGTTTAAAAATTATGAGAATTTTTTTGGTTTTTTGTTTCCACATAACTTGAGGGGAATTGATTATGAAGATCTTTAAGATTATAACTTTAAGTTATATAATTTTCTTGAAAATGCACTCAAGTTTGAAGAAAGATTGGATATTGATGGTGAGGAATCTTATATGAAGTTGAGCTCATTAGACACATTGTATACCATAGAATTTAGAAGCCCTATTGAAGTTTTGAAGCATTTGAACAAGACCCGAGAAAATTTCCCAGATACAAGGATTGCGTATTGAATATTGTTATCTATTCCATTCACGGTGGCATTTACAAAAAGAAGTTTTTCAAAGTTGAAGTTACTAAAATTTTACTTACGATCCGTCTAAAGAAAGACTTAATGAATTGACGATGATAGCTATCGAAAGCAAAATCTTAGATAATATAAACCGCGAAGAGTGATCAAACAATTTGTTGTCAAGAATGTTAGGTGTGCTTTACGAATCATCAGTTAGCCGTTAGATATTATTGTATTTGGTTTTATTACTATATATTTGATACTTTTATTGTTATAACTTTAACGCCGTTTAAAAAATTATTTTACATGCTATATATATTGTTACTTATTAGGGCCCATCATCCTTTTTTATTTTGGTTGATGTGTATAAATTTTCAAAAACGACCCTGCATGTACGTAAATATTAGGGAATGTAATATGAATTCTCCTATCCCCTCCAATTTATTTCTCTGATACTGTAAGGGTCGTTATTTTACAATAATAAATGAACTACTAGGATTTTAGAATCATTAATAAGATTAAAAAAAAACTAAAGAAAAACAAATGATATACTAACTATATATAGTAAGGAAACAAAATATTTAAAATAAGTGGATATTTGAATTGGCAAATTTGTTTGGAAAATTGGAATGAAAAAATCTACTATTAAAATATATATAGTATCAAGTTTCAACCGACCGTTCTTTATAAACTCGAATACCCAGTATTCTTATTTATCATTGTGACTTGTGAAACCTAAATCGAAGATCAAAATAATTTCCATTTCATCCATTTTAAAGGACGTTTTTCTTTTTTGTGTTTTTAGGTCACCGCATTCTCTGATTTTGAGTGTTCCATTGTCCCACTCTAAACAGATTATATTGTCTTAATTTGTTTATTTATTTATTACTAGTTTTAAAGCCCGTGTAGCACACGGAATAATCCAAATAATTAAGTTACAAATAAAGCAATACATAATGTGTATAGAAAAATATATTACATCTATGCTTGTATCATTATACATAAATTGATTTTATTTATATCACAAATTAATTTTTCAAAAAAAAAGAAAAATGAACTTAATTGAAAAATAATGCACGTGCAAAAACATACTAAAGAGCACTCCAGCTATTGAAAATTTATTCTCTGTATCATATATGTATAATTGAAATAAATATAGTAATTAACCAATTTTGAAGAATACTTCTTATATAATAATAGTTTTGATCGACATCATAAAAAAGATTTTGATAATTTTAAGGGGTTTCTCGACTTTTCCAATTGACAAAAAAATTTAACATGTTAACCCGTTCAATTTTGTAAATGTTTTGTTTCACTTGAACATAATTTTGTACGTCATTCTTCACTAAAACATTATGATCACTATTCAAGGAAAAATCAATATTGACACATTTTTTTTTCTAATTTGATAAAAGTTAGAAGTATTGATATGCCTTGAGGTGGCATGTCGGAAGTGCTTGTCATTTTTTCTTAAATTTTAATAGTCAAGGGAAAAGTACCCAACATGCCAAATCCCGAATCTTGACTATTTTCAAAATGTCCTTAAAAATAAATTCGAAACACAATCAAATTTAAAATTTTAACTTTCATTTGTTTTACATTTTCACGTCAAAACTTTGAACACGTAACAAATTTAACAATAAATCTATTTGCATTCTTAAAATTTTAAAAATATTCAGATTACCTCTTTTTACCCGTAACAAATTTGAGCCAAATGTGGTTAATTTGTATCAAACGATCTATTAACCAACTTTTAACCCGTAACAATCAAACTTAAGTTCTACAAAAAACCCGCAACAATCCTTGATAAAAAAACACAAGAAACTAAATATGATAAACTTTAATATATTTGAAAGTGTTGATATATACTCTCCTTACAATTTAACACATATATGTATAGTTTACTAATTAAACAGAAAAATAAATAGATAGATTAAAATAATATATTTATAATTCATAAAATTATATGACAATGTACAAAAAAACAACAGATAAATGGATTTATTTATTAAAAAAGGATCAACTTTTAAGCATATATTTATAATTTAATGATTAAAAAAATTATTTCGTAAATTTAAAGCATATTAGTGTTTTTTTATTTATAATCTTCAACGACATACATAGTGTAATATGTTAATGATAACATTTAAAATTATATTCTTTTCAATATTTAACGATTTTTTTGTTGATTTTTAGATTTCACCAAGTATGTTGTAAAATATATTTTAACAATGAGTAGTGGTATAATATGTAAATATTTATTATTATATAAGTGTATAGATATAATATAAATAGAGTTTAAAGAAAAATAAATAATTTAATCATATTATAGATATAATATAAATATAGTGTAAAATGAAAGTGAATAATTATTAGTCTATAACATATATTAGTTTTGGAGGGAAACAATTGTAAGGATTAATCACAAACTGACATGTGTCTACATTATTTTACTTTATTAGAATAGATAGATTGCTTTTATTATTATTTTTATTATTGATGTAAATAATAAACAAATTGGAACAAGAACACCAAATCTCCAATTTTCTTTAAATTCAATCATATATTTATTTTTTAATGACAAAGTTTTCATATTAATATTAATATGAATCCATAACTACAAGAACACGTACACCAAATAAACAATTACCCTAAAACACCGTTGGAGCCAAATAAACCAATTAATAACCTATGAAACATAATAAGCATGTATGCATGGAGATCCTAATTAAAGAACATAAGAAGAATTAAGCCCAAGGCATTCCAAGGAAGAGAATCCGTGTTGAGGCTACCATCGTTGCTGAAGGGGTATGCACCCGCCTGAACATCGAGCGGGGCGGGTCAACCCACAAGATATAGAAAAGAGGCTTGAAATCAGGATGTCATGAAGACACAAAGCCAAAACCTATGCGCAAGCGCATGAAACATCTGCGCGTGGCGCATATCACATATGCACACAACACACACATTTAGTGTGAGAATAAAGAGAAGACCTTGCGCATCCCCGGGATAGGCGCATAAAGGCCGCGCGTAAGCGACACACAACAAATGAGACAATAGTCTAATCCAAATCAGGATAAGGACAACCATGATTGTACTCATCAGACAACCTTCCAGAAGGTATCTTTTAAGAAATAAAGAATGTGCTGATGTTGACAGCTGCCAATGAAGGGTGGACAACTCAGCAAAGCCCATGTGCCACCACGTGATGGCACATGGGTCAGGTGAAATACCTTGGTCAGAGAATAATCAATGAAAAAGCACCAGGTGTCCTAAGTACACGTGGCGCGAAGCAATAGGAGGAGGCCAAAAAGGCCCTAATTGGGTCTGAGCCCAATCATTGGAAACCATAATACTATAAATACCACACCACCTCAACAGTTGGAAGAAAAAAAAAGGAAAGTATATATTCTAAGTCCTTTACTCATTTTCACATCCTTATTATCTTCTCCTATAATATCTGATTCTCACACCGGAGGGTTACCCCGAAGAGGACCCCTCTGTCCCTTTCTGAGGGGTAAGCTCACGGTGCTGTTTGTTTTGTAGGTGGAAGAACTCGTATCCCGGAAAACCATCGGTGATATAGCACACTCGTACCCGAGGAACGTTGATCGTATACAAGTAAGTCGATACACGCTTCTTCATTGGCGCCATCATCTGTTACAACGACAACAAAACCACAATTTTCTCTCTGAAAATCTTCACCATGGTTTCCGGTGTTCGAAACAACGATCAAGTTCTTGAGGATAATGAGCTTGAGGATGTTAATGAGGGACATCAGGTTCTGAGGGCGCTGCGTGACACTGCGTGCACCACCAGTAACCATCCCTTCAACACAACACCTCATAATCAAACTGAAACTCCCCTAGACGATCTCACGTTCCAAAATCTGACCGGTACAAAACAAAAAGGACCAATGGGCCCGGAAGTTGAAACCAATGACCCTAAAGAATGGCTCATAAACGAACAACGGCGTTTAATGGACAAATACAATGAGTTGGTAAAGCACAAAAAGTTAGCCGATTTAACACAAAAGGCTCGCATTTGATAAACAAACTATTAAGGGAACAAAAAAAAAGACGCGCGCGCCGGAAGACGGTCATTCTGTTCACACCGAACAAGCTGATATTAGTGATGAGGAAGAGGTGCACAGCACGAAGAAGACGCGAGATGCTCATGCAGGAGGTTCATAGCTTCGCACACGCATGCACATAGCACCTGGAGCCAAAGCTGATATGGATTTATACACACCATACAACCCACAAACGAAGGGGCAAGTGGACGTAACCACACCATATAGGCCAGCCATCTTGGTAAAACATTCAAAATTCACTAAGCGCATTGCGAAGGCTCCCATTCAACACAAAACCAAGATGCCAAGTGGTTTAGGCAAGTATGATGGTACAACAGATCCAGATGATTTCTTACAAGGTTTTTACAACACTGGAAACTTAGAAAGCTGGACGATGCCAACATGGTGTCACATGTTTGCTCGCTGCCTCACGGGTGCAGCGCGTGTCTGGTTCGAAAGCTTGCCGACAGGACAAATCGATGGGTTCGAAGAGCTATTGGAAAAGTTCCAGGCTCACTTTGTACAGCAGCGCAGACACACGCGCGACCCTGATGACATCATGCACTGCGTACGCAGGAATGATGAAACCGTTGAAGACTACATAACTCGTTTCAATCAGGAATCTCTTGCAATTGGAGGCATCACTGAGCAACTCTTGCGCGTAGCCTTTATACAAGGTGCGCGCAGTGATCAACTCCGCAGAGCTCTCGTGAGCAGAGAAGGCATGCCAACCACTTGGGCTAAGCTTATGGAAGCATCGCGAGTCTTCGCACGAAATGAAAAACAAATTGCCCAAGACAGAGCAAGAGATAAAGGACATCAAGCAGAAGCACCACGCAACAATGAAAGGAGGGGCAAACAAAACTCCGTATGGTCCAGGTTGCAACAAACCAATTATTCTCCCGCAGAAAAGCAAGCGCAACAAAGTTCACCCCAACCCCAAAAAGACATTCTTAATCGCGGAGAAGGTGACAAGAAGGAAGGCGGCAGAGAGCCTAACAGACCTCTACCAAGAATATGGACTCCCCTCACCAAAACGCCTTCGCAAATGTTAAACACAGAGAATGTCCAGTTTAAAAACCCCAGGCCATTACTCCATAAGGGACCACCGAACAGTGGCAACTATTGTGAGTTTCACAAATCCACAGGGCACAACACCGATGCATGCCATCATTTGAAGGATGCGATCGAAAAAGATGTGAAATCAGGCAAGTTGGCTCACCTGGTAAAAAATCCAAGACCAGAGAACGAACAACCAGACGGAGCCTCAGCCAGCAAAAAATTAAAAAGAATCTGTGTAGCTGAAGGAGGAAGGCAAGGGCAAGGATCGAGGAAGAGAAGCGCGCAAATCCAAGGGGATTGGCGCGAGCAACAAGTAATCTTTCCAAGAATCAGGGGAGGCCCGTCTATCAGCAGTCCTCTAGTCATCACTGCACACATCGCTCATTATGAGGTGTCAAAAGTCCTGGTGGACACCGATAGTGAATCAGACATCATGTATGAGCAATGTTTCAGGAAGTTGGATCCAGCAGACCAAGCAAGGCTCGAAGTTGAGAATGCACCAATCTCGGGTGTCTCAAACGAAATTATTCACCCCCTAGGTTAGATACAATTCGAACTAACTATGGGGGATGAGAAGCATAAGCGAGCTGAATTTGTCAACTTCCTGGTCTTGCCCACCACTTCATGCCATAGTATGATCTTGGGTAGAGGAACGATAGCCCAATTCAACGCCATACCGTCACCAGCGCATGGCGCGTTGGGGTTCCCAACACCAACAGGAGTAACATTTATGTACCGAGATCATTTATGCGCAGTAACAAGTATACCTCGAGAAGGGAGAATGAAGCTTCCAGTGGCAAACAACGCGCCAGAGGAATGGATTCTCAACCCAAAATTCCCAGAACAAACAATCACAATCAGAGCTACGATATCAGATGACACAAGAGTGAGAATGAAAAGATTGCTCACAACGTATATGTCAGTCTTCGCGTGGCAACATTCTGATATGACTGGGGTTCCGCGAGACCTGGCGCAGCACTCTCTCAACACATTCAAGTCCGTGGAGCCAATTGCTCAAAAGAAAAGAGTCATGGGAGACGAGAAGACAAAGGCCATGAATGAGCAAGTAGAAGATCTACTACGCGCGAATATCATTCGCCCAATACGATACCAAACATGGGTAGCCAATCCTGTGATGGTAAAGAAGAGCAATGGGTCATGAAGAATGTGCATTGATTTCAAGGACCTCAACAAAGCATGTCCAAAAGATTGTTACCTCCTCCCAAACATTGACATGAAGGTGGACTCTGTGGCGCCATTTAAGCTCAAATGTTTCTTGGATGCCTATAAGGGCTATCACCAAATTCAAATGGCACCACAGGATGAAGACAAGACTGCTTTCAGAACTGACAAGGGTGTTTTCTGTTACACAAAAATGCCCTTTGGTTTGAAGAATGCAGGAGCCACTTACCAAAGACTCATGGATGCAATTTTCAACGAGCAGATTGGAAAAAACTTAGAAGTGTACGTGGATGATTTGGTGATTAAAAGCAGGGAGGAAAAAAAAATGCTCAAAGACATCGAAGAAACCCTTCGGCGCCTAAAGGAAATAAACATGAAGCTCAACCCGAGCAAATGCACATTCGGCGTGGAAGAAGGGAAATTTCTTGGCGTAATGATCACCATGGATGGTTTCAAGGTGAACCCAGAGAAGGTGGAGGCTATCCTTGGCATGCCTTCACCATCCACCATGAAGGAAGTTCAAAAGTTGAATGGTAGATTGGTATCAATGAACAGGTTCCTAGCAAACCATGCAAGCAAATCTACCCCATTCATTAACACATTGAGAAATTGCTTAAAGAAAAGCCAATTCAAGTGGACGCCTGAGGCCGAGCAAGCTTTCAGTGAGATAAAAGAATGTCTGATAAATCTGCCTGCGCTCACAGCTCCACTACCTGGTGAAACTTTAACGTTGTACCTGTCAGCAGGAGAGCGCGCCATTGGCGCAGTATTATTGGTGGATCGCAAGGGAATCCAAACACCAATTTATTATGTAAGTCGGGTGCTGACAGATCCTGAGACGCGCTACACAATCATAGAAAAGTTAGTTTTATCACTAACGCATGCGTCGCGCAAGCTTCACAGATATTTCAATGGTCATCCTATTGAAGTCCTAACTGATTACAACATCCAGCAAGTCTTGCGATGTCCCGCGCTCTCAGGAAGGCTAACAAAATGGGCGCTGGAATTAGGGGAGCACACGATCACCTATAAGCCTCGTCCAGCAATCAAGGGACAAGTCTTAGCTGATTTCATCGCAGAAATCCCTGAAGGAAAAGTCGAAGAGGCTCAGCGCGAAGTAGACCCTCCGCAAGCCAATGATGAAAAAAACGATTGGAGATTATTCACTGATGGAGCTTCAAACAAAAAAGGGTCCGGCGCAGGCCTCAAACTGGTGGATCCAGAAAATCATGAGTATACTTACGCAATCAGGTGGATTTCAAGAGCACCAACAATGAAGCTGAGTATGAAGCCCTGCTGGCTGGTTTGCGCATCCCGCACAAGTTCGGAGTTAAAAAGCTAGAGGCTCATGTAGATTCATACCTGGTAGCAGCACAAGTCAACGGCCTTTATGATGCCAAGGAGAACACCATGCCTCTGTATCTAGAGCAGGCGAAGAGACTCACCGAACAATTTGACTTTTTCAGAATCATACACATTCCGCGCAGTGAAAATAAGTCTGCCGACGCGCTAAGTAAGATGGCATCAACCAGCTTCGATCATTTTGGCAAAGATGTCAGGGTGGAAGTAATGAGCAACCCGTCAGTGGGAGCGAAGTCTGTTCTTGTAATTCATACAATACCTTCATCATGGATGACTCCAATAATGGAATTTTTGAAGGAGGGAAAGGTACCAGACGATCGCGCACAGGCGAGGAAGATAAGACATAAGTCGCAGAACTACGAAATGCTCGATGGTAGGTTATACCGACGCTCTTATCTTGGACCGCTCATGAAATGCCTAGACGCTGAGGAAGCAAGCTATGTGATTAGAGAGATACACGAAGGAATCTGTGGAATACATGCTGGCCCGCGCATGGTGATCGCCAAGGCAATGAACGCAGGTTACTACTGGCCAGGCATGTACTTGGACGCGTTAAAAGAGATCCAAAAATGCAAAGTGTGTCAGAGCTATGCGCCAAATACCATGCGGCCAAAGAACAACTTGATTTCGGTGACCTCTGCATGGCCTTTCCACAAGTGGGCAATCGATATTGTGAGTCCCTTACCACAAGCGCCAGGGCGAGTAAAGTTCTTGGTAGTGGCAGTGGACTATTTCACAAAATGGGTTGAATCCAAGCCACTGGCAAAAATCACAGCCGAGCCAATGAAGCAATTTATTTGGAGCCACATCATATGCCGTTTTAGCCTGCCCATGGAAATCGTGAGCGACAATGGCAAACAATTCACTGACAGGAAGATATCCAATTGGTTCAAGGAATTGCACATCAAGCAGGTTTTCACTTCAGTATACCACCCTCAAGGGAATGGCCAAGTGGAACGCGCGAACCAAAGCTTGCTGAATGGGCTGAAGAAAAGGTTGGAGGGAGAGTCCCATGCATGGGTCGAGGAGTTACCCAATGTCCTGTGGGCGCACAGGACATTAAGCAAAACCCGCAATGGCGAGTCCCCGTTCAGCCTAACCTATGGAACGGAGGCTATGATTCCAGTAGAGATTGGATGCCCATCCTATAGAGTGCTCATGATAAGTAAGACTGATAACGAGCAAGAAAGGAGGTTGGATCTCAATTTACTTGAGGGACGCAGAGAGGCGGCTATCATCAGTGAAGCCAAATACAAGAAAAAGCTAGAAAAATACTACAATCAGCGCGCGAAAGAATGCCACCTCAAGAAGAATGATTTTGTCCTTCGAAACAATGAAGCTAGTCGCGCAATACCCCCAGGAAAGATGTCTCCCAACTGGGAGGGACCTTATCAAGTCTCGGAAGAATTGGGAAAAGGCGCATACGCTTTAAAAGATTTAAAAGGAAAGAAGATCCCGCACACATGGAACGCAGCACAACTTAGAAAATGTTTCATGTAAAAGTTGTCAAGTTTGTAATCAAGGCTTTTTAAGCCATTATGAATAATGATATGCTATTTTCTTTCTTAATATGTGTTCTATTACCTTTTGCATACATGTTTCACACTTCCTTTTATTAATTTTGAACAATATGACAACATTGTATTGACATCAAACTAAAAATAAAACGAAGTAAAACATACATGCGCGAGCTTCAAGCTCAGACGCGTTAACGAGTTTTAACTCTAAAACGTCAGGGCCTTAGCCCAATAATATGAGCCTTAGCTCAAATTACTCATAGCATCCATCCTACGTATTGCGTAGCTGGACCATAAAAATACCTAAGCACAACTAAGGTAAGCATATGCCAAAGCATAGTTGTTAAGGTCTCAGGTCGGGGCCGTGCATGGGATTATAATGGATATAGGCAGAGTAACACATACTGACACGTAAAGGCTAAAAAACTCATTCATAATTCCCTATAATAAATGCACGATAACGTTGCGCAAAAGAGGAATAATGAAATGCCAAGGCACGTGTCAGCATATTCAGAATATTGCAAAATAACTTGAAATATGACAACTGTTAAGGATTAAGTAAAAATAATTTCCTTACAACCTTGTTCAAGTTTCAATGTGTAAGCATACCTTATATTCAACAAGCACACGCATGCAATATAAAGAGATGAATTGGGAATGCGCAAGATGCGAATAAAGGAAACACAAAATTTCATTCCAAAATATAGAAGTTTACAAATTTACAAATAATGAGGTAAAAACTACAAACACAACTTAAAAAAAGGGTTTTTCAAGTCTCTATGTTAATGTCAGCCTCTTCATCTTCCTCATCATTATTTCCTCCCTCAGCATCTGGCGCAGCCCGCTCCTCGTCATCTCCAAATTTACCATAATCAAGCTGTTCGTCTTGAATATAGTCGTCTTCTGTCATGATAGTGTCAGGAGTAGGTCCTTTGGCCACGCCAGAGCCGCTGGCAGAGGTAGCGTTGCCCGCGCCATCATCATTGCCACCAGTCCCTTCACATTCATCAAGTAATTTCTTTAAAGTGCCAAGATCGGGCTGGTCAGCAAGCGCGGCTATCTGCAAGTCACAAGGAACAGTATAAGTACAAAGATTATGAAAATAAGTCAAGTAAACTCATTAAGGTTAAAATACCTGCTCAAGGATGGGAATTGGAGTATTCAAGTACTTCTCCCCCACCTCAGCCATGTCAGCGCAGACAGCGTCAAGCTGATAAGGGTAGTCGGATGGATTCTTCTTTAGCATGCCATATTCATAACCATCCTTAAACCCCTCAGCCCGACCCACAAAGCGCGACGCCGCATTACAATCCATCACAAGGGTCTGGAACTCGTCTGAATATTTCATGGCATAAGCGCAACGAGTCACACCCTGTGAAATCAGCCAATGACGATCCTGCGCAAGAGAAGAGACAGACGTCTCAAAAGCAGGAATCTGAGAGTTTAACAACTCAACAGTTTCTTTGGCTTGCTTCAGCTCTTCCTTTTCGGACGCCGCCGCCGCCAAGGCCTCTTTCTTCTCTGCTTGCGCAGCAACAAGCTCTTCTTTCAGGCGCACAACCTCACTTTCCAACAAAGATTTTTCAGTATTAACCTGCGCTATAGTTCGGTCACGCGCCTCCACTGCCAACTCCAGGTCACGCGCTTGACGCGCGTGCTTTGCCGCATCTGCCTCTGCCACTTGCAGTTTCTCCCGCGCAGCTTGCAGCTCAAGCCCGCGCTTCACAAAAGCAGCGTTGGAACTTGCCCGGTTCTCGCTAAGTTCTGCTTGGAGTTTCTCAGCTTTCTCTCGGGCATCAGAAAGATTCCAAGCAGAAATCTTAGCCTCTTGCTTGGCCTCTACAAGGGCATCACGTACCTTTATATAATCATTGCGAAGCTCTTGGGAGGCAGCAAAAAATGCAGACCCAGCAAAAAGATGGTCGTTAAACAAATCCACGCGAGCGTGGTCCTTTTGAAACCTCCTTTCAGCTGGAGGAATAGAGTGAGCCCAAAAGTCTTCACATACGCCCAAGGATTGGAATGAACTCTCTTCAGTGATACTCCAGTTCGGGCGGTATATGTGATCGGCTCCCTACAAGCACAAAGCAACGCAAAGAAACGTTTTAGTTATCTAAACACTAATTTGGAAGTCTGCGCAGCGGAGCAAAATAAAGTTATACATGAGGAGAACTGGCAGAAAGATTAGCGCCAGCTGATGAGCTCCTGCCCGCCCCATGAGAAAAAGGTTGCGCCACGAAATCGCGCGGCGCTATAGGGCTTACGCGGCCACCATCAGAATTTTCAAAATCAACCTCCTCATCATCCACTATAACAGGTCTCTTCTCCTGCGACTTGGAAGAATCAAAAATAGTCTCACGAGGAGGGCTGCGCGCAGGAGGAGGTGAGGGAGGTCTTGACGCCGTTAGAGCAGCGCGAAAAATAGTCTCCTGCTCCTTAGTGATCCCAATGAGGGGAGATTCAGTACTTTTTGGAGCAGGAGCAGAACTAACGGCGCCAGCGCTAGCAGTACCACCAGCAGCTTGTGTGCCAGCTATAATTCCTATGAAAAAACCAACAAGGAGAAATGATTCATGACTTGAACTAAAGGAAAAAATCAGACAATCAAAGCGCAATATATACATTGGCGCACCGCAGTCCGCGAATTAAGCATCGCCATGAAGTCCATTTTTCCCCTTTTTGAGGGCAAAACAGAGGACTTCAAAACAATTTTCGGCATAGCCTTGGCACCTTGCTGCGCCTGAGGTTGAGCCACCAATGTTGCCGGCTCTACAAACATTTGAGTGAACAAAGCTTCATTAATAATCCATTGGAATCACACTCATAAAACCACAAAATATAAACAAAGTATACCTGTTGGAGAAGACGAAACAGCAGGCGCAGCACCGTTTCCCTTGTCCGCCGCGCGCAGAGATGAGGTAGCAGCACCATACCTCGTGTGGACTGGAGGATTGCCCACACCTTGAGGCAAAGAAGACAAGGAAAACTTGGAAGTAAAACCCTTGGTTTTCTCAGGTTCCTTCACTTGAGTAGGAGGAAGATTCTGGGCAACAGAGGCATCATCTTTTTTCTGTTTTGCGCTTGAGTTTTTTCGCTTCAGCTTCTTCCTCCTCCCCTTCCTCTTCCACAGGCTCCAACTCATAATTAGCGAGCGCATCTACAATACGCGCAACAGAAATGTTAAAACCAAATTTGGTATTCTAAGGGCCTAAACACAAATACAAGGGCTTACCAGGCGCATCGCTGTCAAAGCAAAATTCTAAGTCGACAAGGATGAACATATCATCGAAGCGATCAAGGAAAGCAACTTCCCCAGCGTTCAGGGCGACAGAGCCACCTTCTGTATACTCGTCATAGGCGGCGTGGATGTATTCCTTGCTTTCTGCATAAAACAAGACAAGTGATATCAGCAAAACGAATTATACTCGTGCAAAATTAATGCAATGAACAAACAACCCACCTGAGCCATCAACATGGATAACAGGCTCAGTCTCGCTGTCAGTCCACCTCTTGCTCATACCAACCCCCACCAACGCTTCCTCGCAAATATTCTTGGCGGGGGATGGTTCAGCAGTTAATTTTTTAACCCACGCGCCAGATGGATTCTTAAGAACGTCATCATCCGCGGGCGCGGAAGTAATCGCGCGCATGGTCATACGAATGGGAATAACACCAGCCTTGATATAAAAGAATTTTTCAGCCCAGTCATGAAGGCTTTTGAAGGTAACAGTGCAGCACTTAACCTTCTGACTGCGCGGTGTGAATGAGAACCAAGAATCTTGGATTTTCGGCTTATAAAAATATTGAAAGCGCCGAGGGGTGGGCTCCTCGCGCTGAGCTTTGCACACGAACTCAAAATGAGTCATGCGCACTAATCCACAGGGATGGACTTGAGATATATGAATCCCGTAAAATTGGAGGAGCGCACCTATAAACCTCGTCATCGGAAGACGAAGATTACAGTGGGTGAAAAAGTGAGAATATAAAGAGATATAGCCGGCGGGAGGATCCGCCGCCGTTTGCCCGGTCGCCGGGAGCAGACAACCATACTCAGGGAGAAAACCCTGAGAGGCGACGAGATTATCAAAATCAGGTTGTTTCAACTTGCAGGGAATCTCATCCCATCTCTTCACCTCCTTGTTCTTCCCTCCCTCCTCCGACTAGGCCTCGGCAACCCGAGTACCCTTGCCGGTTTTCTTCAAAGTAGACATAACCACTGATTTTACACGGCCTTTACTAGGGGAAATTGTGGTGTCTGGGTTATCAGACATACAATTGCGAATCGAACAATATGGTTACTTTAAGCACGGAATTCAGGGACAAAGACGAAAGCTCTTAATCGGAATGTAAATGATAGGCAAAAGCTCTGAAAATGATAGTGGAGATGAAGAAAAAACCGTTCAAAAGGTTTGGTTCTATAGGCCCAGGAGAGAGAGAGAGAGAGACAAGTAATAATCAGATCTACGCTCACGCGCCCCCACTCGCAGGCGTAGGTCAACATAAGCGCGACACGTGTTCCTGACACTGTATGAGGAGACGTGAAAAGCCGCTGTAGCACCTCGAGCACACGAAAGGTCTGACACATAACGTCTCCATCTCTGATGCATGTCAACACCAACCAACCACGTGCATTGACGATTCGTTTTAACCAAAGGGAAGGAATTTCGCGCAACGCGCGTACAAGAAAAGAAAAAGAAAAAACAAGCCCTATTGAAAAAGCAAACTATTAAGTCTAATATCTATCTTACCTCGCTCGCGCGAGACAAGACACACATTAGACTGGGGGGCTTGAAGGGGTATGCACCCGCCTTAACATCGAGCGGGGCGGGTCAACCCACAAGATATAGACAAGAGGCTTGAAATCAGGATGTCATGAAGACACAAAGCCAAAACCTATGCGCAAGCGCATGAAACTTCTGCGCGTGGCGCATATCACATATGCACACAACACACACATTTAGTGTGAGAATAAAGAGAAGACCTTGCGCATCCCCGGGATAGGCGCATAAAGGCCGCGCGTAAGCGACACACAACAAATGAGACAATAGTCTAATCCAAATCAGGATAAGGACAACTATCATTGTACTCATCAGACAACATTCCAGAAGGTATCTTTTAAGGAATAAAGAATGTGCTGATGTTGACAGCTGCCAATGAAGGGTGGACAACTCAGCAAAGCCCATGTGCCACCACGTGATGGCACATGGGTCAGGTGAAATACCTTGGTCAGAGAATAATCAATGAAAAAGCACCAGGTGTCCTAAGTACACGTGGCGCGAAGCAATAGGAGGAGGCCAAAAAGGCCCTAATTGGGTCTGAGCCCAATCATTGGAAATCCTAATACTATAAATACCACACCACCTCAACAGTTGGAAGAAAAAAAAAAGGAAAGTATATATTCTAAGTCCTTTACTCATTTTCACATCCTTATTATCTTCTCCTATAATATCTGATTCTCACACCGGAGGGTTACCCCGAAGAGGACCCCTCTGTCCCTTTCTGAGGGGTAAGCTCACGGTGCTGTTTGTTTTGTAGGTGGAAGAACTCGTATCCCGGAAAACCATCGGTGATATAGCACACTCGTACCCGAGGAACGTTGATCGTATACAAGTAAGTCGATACACGCTTCTTCAGTTGCGATGACCATCGTGGTGGCCACCATAAAATCCACCATAACCACGATGACCACCACCACCACCACTGGCACGGCCACCTCTTGCAGCGAGCTTTTCATTGGTGGCGATCGGTTAGACTCGAGATTAATCGAAGCGTTGGAGGACGCATGAAGATTGTTAATTACACAAAGCATCATAAACATAAATATTATTATGATCTATTTCATTTTTGCGTTTGAATTTTAATTGTAAATAAATGTAAATTATGATCGAGTGGCTAGATTCATAAGTATAATATTTAGAGTCAGGCCCGGCCCGTAGTTTTCTTAATTTATTAGCCCAGTGGCAGTATGTCTTTATTTGGGGAATATTGCCCTGTAAAATCAATATTCATCTTTAGCGAGCATTACTAAATATAACCCGGTAAAAATATGACGTAAAGCAAGATTAATAACAATATGACTAGGACTAGGAGTGTTATGGTTTTAAAATTTTTTTTAGAACGACGACTTTCTTTTTTTGTGTTTAGGCACTACACTCTCCAATTTTGAGAGTCATATTGCTCCATTCTGTTCTGACTATGTTATATTAACCGGCTCACGCTAGCTTTAGAGTTTTGCTTGGGAGTTCTCTGGGAAATCATACCGCCGGCTGCCACTTTGGGTTTTCGATTCAGATATACAAGGCTTTATGTTGTAAGAATGCAACCCGTTTAGCGACCTAAATAAGATGCTGGTTAATATATTGGTTTCAGGCTATTTGTTTCCGGTTTATTTGAGTCGGGTAAAACGTTACTCAGGTTTCTAAGTACAAGTTAGAATGGGTACCTTAAAATATAATTTCGGCACGATATTCATTAGATAATAAGCCCATATATCTCGAATAAAAAAACTTGAATATGATCATTCTTACGAACCCATGCAATAAACACATATATTAACAAAAAAAATGTCAAATTAAATAATCCTAAAGCCAAAACATATCAACGAATTGTATAAACAAAAAAGAAAACGACAATTTTTCATGCCCACATCTTCTCTATAGATTATGCATGTATATGTATAGTTGTCATTTTTAATGTAAACTCAGGTTAATCGGGTTAACCAAAATATACTTCTTCTAACTCAATTGCCAAACCAAACACTACCTTCAGGTACCATTTTAATTGGGTTCGGGTTTCATCTTAATCAGGTTTGACTAACTTGGGCCGGGTTTGCTATTCGGGTTTGAGGTAAAAAAAGACACCCCTAAATATGACATCGCACCGATGTACATGTCAATTTTTAAGGAATTACACGATTATAATTAATCTATTATGGCATGTAAAATTAAAAAGACAAACGCGCTTAAATTGCACATATACTAGCGTTTTATTGGCATGTATTTGACAAGCTTTTGGTTTCCGTTCAAGATATAGAAAAAAAAAATTGTATATGGATTTTTTTTTCAAAAGAATCTTGTGTTAATTACATGATGTTTACATAAAATTTAGCTTAAAATTTATGGTTTGGATTTAGTTTAAATGGGTTCAAACAAAATTTTGAACCTGCATTTAGTTTAGCCAAACATGATGTGTTAGGTACGTTTAATCCATAGGCTCGTGGTTAACCCATTTAATTCTAAATTCTATGACCTTGCACTTACAAGAATTTGAGCTCTTAACTTTATTAGGACATATGTAGTTTTGGTTTGATGTTTATGAAACAAATTGAAAAAGATTTTGTTTAATGCAATAAGTCCAAATGCATAGTTTGTTTTGGCTTGGAATAATTGTGTTCCTATGAAAACTAATGTTCTTGTATGGCAAGCAAATATGCATAGGTTATCAACTTGCGTTGTTCCACCAAATTTATCTCGTGTTCATTTGCCAACTGGGTTTGGAGCTTCATAAGTTCTTGGTGTTGTACACCTCCGTTTTCGTGTTCTCGGGTTTTGGTGTCGTACACCTCCAATTTTCATAAACTGGCTGGGTTTAAAGAAAGTTTCCGTTTGAAAAAAGAAACTAATTGAAAACTAAGTGTAATTGGTCGTGTGTGATTAAAAAGTAGAAAGTAAATGTTGTTTATGACAAAATTACTTATAGCTCATTCTTCTTCATCTAATCTATTGTTCTTCTCAAACTTGGATGCCCAAACTTCATCTTAATCATTGTTAAACCGGCCTTAAATCTAAATCGAAGACCACATAAGAATCCAAATCGAAAACTCATCAATTTCGAGTTTGTTCCAATTAGAATTATTTTGAAGATAACAAAAAATGTCATTTATTTGTCAAAAAATTGTGAGAATTTTGGACTCATAAATAGTCTTGAAAGTAAAAGAAAAAACAAATTAGAACCCGAAATATATATATACAATAAATGTGCATTTAGGTTTAAAAAACCCAAGTAAAAATAATGTAAAATATCATACTTTCTCTCTACACATTACATTTTGTAGATCTTACTAACAACAAGTTAACATTTAATTGCCTATTTTCTCAAACATCAATTATATTAATTAGATGAAAACCAAACAATTACTGACTGACAAACCTAGGAAATTAACACAATAAAGCATGCATGGAGATCCTAAGTGAAGCACATAAGAAGGATCAAGACCAAAACATTACAGGGAATATAAGCCTTGTAGAGGATGCCGTTGGAACGACGACCACCGCGACCATTGTGGCCATACACGGGGATAACAGAACCTCCACCTCCACCTCCACGATAACCACGACGACCACCACCACCTCTACTACCGCCACCGCCACCACCTCTACTACTGCCACCACCATGACCACCTCCTCCACGCTTCTCAACAGCAGCGATTGGTTTAGATTGGAGATTATTAATATTGGCAGCATTTGCGGATGCATGAAGAATATTAATGTCAAGTATGCAAAGCATAAGAAACATAAACACTAGCATCATAAGCATAGAACCTATGTGTTATTTTTTTATTGACATGTATCAATGATTGTTTGATTATCTTGAAAACGAGTAAAAAGGTAATATTATTGTTGAGCCCGGTAAAAATCAAGTTTTTTATTTTATACCTTCAACAATGAATGACTGAGTGATTAAGCTGTAAGTGAGTTTGTGGTGAAGTGGTAAAGAAGCGACTTGGTGTTCCATGTGACGTAAATTCGATTTCTACCCATCATTTAGTTTCAGCGACATCAGGTGATGATGAAAGACTAGGTGAATATGTGACATTCACTAGTTGGATCCTTGACTAAACGAGCTAAATCTCACCGCATTATCGTGCCTTCGGGCAAGTGTTCACGGGCATTGGCCTTAGATGAGAGTTTTTCCCGAATCAAAAATGAGTATACCGATGTGGTGAATTTAGCCAATTGTTCAATTGAAGGATTTATTGACCGTTAAAAAATAATCAAAATGAGTCATTAAGTTATTATTAAGAGAATTAAATAGAAGGGTACTGAATGTTGTGTTGCAATGAATGGCTCCAACCCTCTTTGGTTATTATCCTTATCAAGGCTGTGTTGGAGGGGCTTTAAATCCCCTCTACCATATAAAAAAATTGTATGCTTTATAGTTTGAAAATTGCAAAAATATATGTTATTTTAGAGAGAGAAATTCCCGTAATATGTACACAAGTTAACTGTTATAATTGATCGTTTGACTGGCTTGAAATCAAGTAATTACACTTTACATGATTCTTAAACTTGTATATAAAATCGAATAATTTAGACATTTGCCAGTTTTTATATTGGTTTTTTTTTTGTGTGTAATTACAATTGCAGGATTCTCTAAGATTATGTACGAGAGGTTGTCGAATGGGTATGAATTATTAGTAAAAAGACTTTAATTAGTTGGATTTTTTTTGTTTATTTTTAATACATGACATGCAAATGAAAGTTTTATTTTTGGATTCAAGTGTTAATTACATGATCGTTCCAATGTATGAGAAGAATTGTAAGTTTATGACACGAACTAAACGTAATATCAAATTTATGTTGGATTTAATCTAAATGGATTTATTAACTATGGAGTTCACTTTCATCTTCACAGGGTAAACTAGAGCAACCTTTAACATAATCAAGTCTCCACATTAATTGATAGTGCTTTATGAAAGCTATAGTAGCTATCAATAATAATAATAGGAAATTGACTACAAATTTAAAATATGAACTAAAAACTCAATAACCTCCGCAATTACCACCGAAACCGAAATAGCCACCGAGGCCATCAAACCAGCCGCCACCGTAAACGCCGCCATCACCACCACCGAAGCCGCCGTCACCACCATCTCCACATCCCGCCATCAGACATCATACCACTAATGGCAGCCCACCAAGCAAATCTACTCTGAATTCCCCACCGTTGTACGAAGTCGGATACGCACTTACAGGTCTCACTAAATTTCCCGAGAATTTCTTTCCGACTTCATATTTGAACCTCAAAATGCCTTTTGATGACTTAGCTAATCGTTCGAACCGCCTTCCCATCATCGTTAGCACCTTTTAGAAGCTTCTTCACCGGAACATAAACTTTTCCTACATTCTTTCGGCCAAACATCCATAAGGTCTTTACCTTAACAACGAGCGACAGACGGTTACTTAATCCCGCGGCTTCTTCGATAAAAAACTTCATCAGGAAGTTCCATTTGGGGTCAGAGTGGCCTTTGCCAGTACTTGTTTTTTGTTTTTGGGTTTTCTCACCAGTGGTGTGGAGGATGAAAGCGGATGCATAAACTTTCATCATCCGTGTCTTCTTGAGGCCCTGCGCGGAGACTAGCGTGAGGTCTAGACTTCTAGACTAATGATGATAGAAGACTTATGTTCCAACCTATGAATCCGCTAAACGCAAATCAAACTAAAGATCTGGATCAACAAAACCACACATTACTCCCAACAACAATGCTAAATCAAGTATAAACCACATCATATATATATAACACAAACTAAACTATGAATCAGTAAAATTATACCGTTCTTGACCAGCAGTGTCCCAGATCTGAGCTTTAACAGACTTGTGGTCAATATCGAGAGTTCGAGTCTGAAACTCAGCGCCGATTGTAGCTTTGGAGTCCAAACTGAACTAGTTTCTGGCTCAGGGCCTCAAGAAGACACGGATGATGAAAGTTTATGCATCCGCTTTCATGCTCGACACCACCGGTGAGAAAACCCAAACACAAAAAAACAAGTACGGGCAAAGCCGGTGACTCCGACCCCAAATGGAGCTTCTGATGAAGTTTTTTTATCGAAGAATCCGCGGGATTAAGTAACCGCCTGTCGCTCGTTGTTAAGGTAAAGGCCTTATGGATGTTTGGCCGGAAGAATGTAGGAAAAGTTTATGTTCCGGTGAAGAAGCTTCTAAAAGGTGCTAACGATGATTGGAAGGCGGTTCGAACGATTAGTTAGGTCATCAGGTAAACCAAAAGGCGTTTTGAGGTTCAAATATGAAGTCGGAAAGAAATTTATCGGAAAATTTAGTGAGACATGTAAGTGCATATCCGACTTCGTACAACGGTGGCGGATTTAGAGTAGATTTGCTTGGTGGACTGTCCATTAGTGGTACGATGCCCGATGAAGGTGGTGACGGCGGGTGTGGAGATGGCGGTGACGGAGGCTTCGGTGGTGGTGATGGCGGCGTTTACGGTGGCGGCTGGTTTGATGGCTTCGGTGGCTATTTCGGTTTTTTCATGGACAAGTTGTGAAAAAATTCACAATATAAAAGAAGTATAGAATTATTTATGAAAATTCATTTTGGGTAAAAGTAAATGTGATGTACGATTAGAACGTTTCACCAACACATTATGCTCTTCTTTTTTCCGAATAGAGTTGATAAGTAGGTGTGAGAAATTTAAAAGCTTTCTATATGTAGAGAAATTTACCATATGAAACCCATATTCACTTTTAGTGAGCTTCGCTAACAATGGAAATTAACTAAACGACTTCATATTGATGGCACGAGTTTTGAGAAGTCACTTATAAGAATTTTTATAATATATAAATTATATAAATTGCATGCGTTGTGTTAATTTTTATTGACATGTATCGATGATTGTTTGATTATCTTGAAAACGAGTAAAAAGGTAATATAATTGTTGAGCCCGTAAAAGTAAAATTTTTATTTTATAGGTTCAACATTGAATGACTGATTAAGTTGTTAGTGGTAAAGAAGTGACTTGGTGTTTCATGTGACCCAAATTCGATTTCTACCCCTATCATTTAGTTTCGGCGACACCATGTGATGACGAGAGACTAGGTGAATATGTGGCATTCACTAGTTGGATCCTTGACTAAACGAGTTTTATCTCACCGCACTATCGTGCCTTCGAGCAAGTATTCACGAGTATTGACCTTAGATGAGGGTTTTTCCCGAACAAAAAGTAGGTATAGTGATGTGGTGTATTTAACCGATTGTTCAATTGAAGGATTGATCGAATAAAAAATAATAAAAATGAGTCATTAAATTATTATTAAGAGAATTAAATAAAAGGGTATTGAATGTTCGTGTGTGTTACAATGAATGCTCCAACCCCCTTTGGTTATTATCCCTTTAAGGCTGTGTTGGAGGGGGCTTTAAAGCCCCTCTACGTCATTGCCATGTAGAAAACGAGACTTCGAAGTCTTTTTCTATAACGCTTTGAAACCTTTTACAAAAGAGGTAAAATTAAAAAAAAATACATAAGACTCGTTAGGCTCACGAACTTCTTGTATAAGGCTCGAGCTTATTTCAAGCTTTTTATTAGTTCGAGCTAGAGTAACTTGTGAACGACCTAGCTTGTTTGCATCCCTTAAATAAGAGTATAAGACAATTATACTTTATTAATTTTATTAAGTTGTATGTTTCATTTTATATTTTAAATGGAATAATTATATTACTTCAAACTTTAAAAGACGTCATGTTTCAATGTGGTGTAGTGTTAGCTTATTGGGTTTAATGAAAGTTTTAAAATTAACCGAAAAGACGAAAACTTGAAAGTGTAATTGGTTGATAAATTGTGTGAATAGAAAAATTAAATGTTTGTAGTGTTAGGTTATTGGGTTTAATGAAAGTTTTAAAATTAACCGAAAAGACGAAAACTTGAAAGTGTAATTGATTGATAAATTGTGTGAACTGAGAAAGTAAATGTTTTTTTTCCCCTTCTCTTTATCTTTACAAAATTACTTATGAATATCACATTCTTCTTCATCTTTGTTAAACCCTTAAATCTAAATTAAATGACATAAGAACCACATCGAGGTAGCGAGAACTCATCAACTTTGGGTTTAAATCAGTTTGAAATTATTTTGAAGATAAAATGTCTAATTTTTTGCTAGAAAAAGTTGGAAATTTTAGACTCGTGAATAGTTTTAAAAGAAAATAAAAATTGAATAAACAAATTTGAACCAGAAATATCTATAATTAAATGTGCATTTAGATTTATAAATCTAAGGAAAAAAGTATAAATAGTATACTCTTTCTAAAACATCAATGATCATTCATATTAACGAGTTTTTATAACCAGTGCGTTGCGTCAGGTTTGTGACATAAAAAAACAAGTCCGTAAACATATAAAAGTCCTAACAATCAGTAAACGAAATGTTATAAGATAGTTTTAAAAAAAATTCAAAATGTATATGTATCAAATTATGCTGGTCTCAAATCTCCGCTATGGTTACGATATAGGTTGTCACGTCAAATAATGGAGCATCATCGTAAATTAACATAAAACACCACCCGTCACCACCTCCATAAACGGCTGGAAATGGCACCTCCACAAATGCAACTACGCGTCAACAACCAACAACCTTCCTTTTCTTGTGTTCTTAGTGGAAAAGTAGGTGCAAACTCATTGTTGCTGAGGATTCAATGATTAATAATTCTTTCTTTAATTGTAACTATGTGGTTACAGATATATTGCTAGTTAATTCTTTCTGGGTTTATCCAGATTCCTATTGACAATTAATTCCACCGTGAGCAATTTGAACCGGTTATTAACCAATCATTTCCTCAACAATCAACAACAAAACAATATGAAAAATAATATAGGGGGTAATTAGATGGAAACCATAGTTAATTACAACTTATACTACAATTAATAACACACCATAAATTAAACATCAACATTACAACCCTAAAATAAAAACCCCGCATCAATTGGAACCGTAAGTGATCCATAACTAAACACACTTACAAACCCATCATAATATAATAAGCACAGGGATCCTAAGTAATTAATTAGCTAAGCACACAACAAGGATTAAGCCCATAAGTACCGTACAAGGAAGAGAAGACTTGGTCAGGCTGCCATCATTCCGATGACCATCACCTCGATTATGGTGCCCAATGCCATACCCCGGAACAAAACCATAACCACTACCAACACCTCCACTACAACTACCTCTAGCACGACCACCACCACCACCTCCTCTACTACTACCACCGCCTCCTCGACTACTACCACCTCCAAAACTACCACCACCACCTCTAAAACTACTACCACCACCTCTAAAACCAAGCGTGTCAACCGCAGCTTCTAGTGATGCATTAAAAATAGCCATGATCATAAACATAGATATTATTAAGATCATGAAGTTCTTCATCTTTATCTCTGGTGTAAATATGTAACTGGAAGTAAGTTGGTGCAATATCTAGCCACCTTAATAAGTAAAAGCAATTGAGGCCAGTTGTTTCTTAAATTAGTGGCAGGGCATGTAAATGTAAATAGATACTACTATGGTACTATACGGTTCTCAAACTCATATCAGTAAAGGAACCATTTGCATATACGTTAGTCAAAAGTAATTATTTAATGCATGACATGTAAGTGGAAACTTTTATTTGGAAGCATTACATTGCATTAATTACATGATCGGTTTCATTGTATGAAAGCATGTGAACATCTATCATAGAACACATAATTAACATGAACTTCGAGGGTACATTTAAATTCATTTAACTTGGTTTGGATCAAAGTTGAACCTGAGTACGAGTTTAGATCAAGCACTTGTGTTCGGGTCGACTTGACATGTTCGAGGGTTTGCCCGATTAATTTTTTATGTTATAGTTTAATAGATAAAAGACTGATTAATCTCAAGTAATAATTTAAAGTGTTTATTTTTTGATTTCATATTTTCGGTTGTAAAGTTGTTATTTTAGAATTTGGAGTATTAATGTGTAAAAAGAAATTAAATACAATAGTAAAAACTCACGTAAAATTCGAGTTCAAATGTCTGATACGATTTTAGATTTGTACTCAGTTTTATCGTTCGCATATGCATCATATTGTTTTTAGCATCCATGTCAGCTAGCTAGAAGCCATAGAACCGTGGTTGTTTTGTAATTAATGTGTAGCTCATGCTTAAACTCTTTTTGTATCTTGTATAAATTTTGTTGTAGCATTTACTTATTTACTAATTACTATTGCAACACTCATAGAAAATGCTTATTCGTGATATGTTTGTTCTTATAATTACTATAAGAATCACCAAATTAGTTGAAAATTTAATAATGAACTAAAGTTGGCATATGTGTCAATGCGTTTATACATCACATTCATATCACATCAGAAAATTATCGTTACAAATTAAGGACTTCTAGACAACGCGTAGATTAAGACACCAACCGTCAATATCTATTCGGAGAAGCTCAATGGAGAAGCTGAGTGTGAAATGGAAAATTTACCAACAGATTCAATATTTTTTTTCATCAATATATAGTTTGTCAATAAAACTTCTACCCACTCCATATTGTTTCCTCACGAGTCAGAAAATTTACCATATTGTTTTCATCAGAAAATTTACCATATTGTGTGAAACGAAAATTTTTCCATATTGTTTTCATCAGAAAATTTACCAGCGGGTTTTAACTATTGCCATAAACTTTCTTTTAATGTGTGCCACTAAAATTGTACCAACTATAAAAAAAATATGACTAATTGTTTCTTTTTTTGTTTTTTCAGAATGATGTATTTTTGAACTTTTGAAATTGACTATGACCTCACAACACAACAAAAGCATCATGATTTAAAGGCTTTCTGAATAATGACAGAGTCGTAACTCTTAACTATATTACTATTTTTAGAAAACGTTACCTAAAAAAATAGTATTCTCTTTTAGTATGCTTCACCAAATTAACCCTATAATTATTGGATGAGCAAATCAATAAACAAAACATTTGTCACGAATTATTGAGGAATCACACGATTTTAAAAAAAATTGTTTCAGTTTTATATTTTGAAAGTTGCAAAATATTTATGTTAGAGATAAATTCGCGTTATACACACACAAGTTAACTTTTTTTATAAATGATCGTTTAGGGAGGACAACCTTGACATCGGCAAATAAATGGTTGCCCATTGAGATCGGTGGAACATCAAGTCTTTGGGATTTGCATAATAGATATTGTAGTTAGGGTTAATCAGATTTATTTGGGCCAACACCATTAGGGTTATTCTCTAGGGTGTTGTATCAATCTATACATAAAAATGTAGATTTTTATTCGGAGACACAAAAATACACAAACCTGTATTGTATCATAAAACATGCTTGGTATCATTAATTCATTTAATTAGTGTATTTGTGGTTGTTGCAAATGTTGCTTTAACTGGGACAGAATTGACCATTTTGACCTTAATCAATGCGGTTGCATTTCTCCTTTCGACAACTAAGGCTATGTATAGTGGAGGGGCTACAAATTGGACGAATTGCGACACGTGGCGTCCAGTCAGCAAATGGTAGAAATTTGTTTTTGGGTGTAATGGTGTTGTAGGCTAATATATACATATATATACACACACACACAACACACATACATACTCACGGCGACAAATAGATCGCCCCGGAAAAGGTCTCCCACTACGGGTGGCCTAAGAGCGCCACAATATTCGTGAAGGTGGAACAAACTAAACTGTCATATAGGCGACCCAGACTAAAGGCCTCAAACACAACATTGAATGGCAACACCCGTGAACATTTGTGGATATGTGTCCTATAGACGCAATATGGAAACTTTAATTTTTTACTCATTTTTACCTTTTTCTGTTTTTAATAAAATTCAAGTGAATTTATTTTTATAAAAGATAGTATATATTCCTAAGAACTGGTATATTTTTAATAATAAGATTAACTTCTAAGCTTCTAAAGTAATGAGGACCTTCATATATAATATTTGTAAAAAGAAACTCGATGATTGTTTGAATTATATAAAAGAGAACATATAATGCGACCCGTGTCATCTTGCATCTTTTTAGCCGGGATATCGTGTACTCATACTAAATCAGGTACTTTCAGTATCAATTCGGTAATTTTTTTAGAGATTTCGAGAACGGTACGGCACCGGTATTTTACCGATTGTTTGTCGTACCACATACAAGTACCTATTTTTTACAATATATTTGATACCGGCATCGAGCTCATCCCTATTTTTAGCTTTACCCGGCGACCAATGGTGTAAACTGCCACAAACCGACCAAAACTCCCCGCCTCACTATGTTTACTAAGCCTAGGAAACAAACTTTAATCGCATATATGACTTATTTTTAGTTATGGAAAAAACACAAACTTTAATTTTTCTCCACAAACTTTAGCATATGCATACTTGCATATATGCATGGAGATCCTAAATGAAGTACAAAAGAAGAATTAAGCACATTAGAAAGAGAAAAGCATCATCTTCATCTCCACCTTCACCATGATCACCACCACCAACTGCAGGACCACCACCTTCTCCTCCTCCAAGCTTCTCAATCGCGGCGACTGGCTGATTAATATTTTCATTTGCGGGTGCATCAAAAATAATCATGCAAAGCACCATAAACATAAACATTATGATGATGATCTTCTTCATTTTTATCTCTGGTGTAACTTGAAATAAGATTGGAGTAATGTCTAGCTTTGTAATTAAAAGCAGTTGAGGCCAATTTAATTCTTTAACTTATTAGCTCAGTGGTAAGGCATGTAAGTTTTGTATATGTTGTAAAAAATACCAAATAAAGTTAACGCTCACTTTAGTGAGCTTCACCAAATAGTAATACAACCATGTGAACTGACTCATAACAAAAAAAGCAGTAACAATTTAACAATACGACATCGTATGGACGGTACAAATTAGAGGAATCACTTTTTAAGAATTTTTGTAAGATATGTTATTCTGAAAACATAAACTTATTGTATAATTTACATACGTGTTAACTTTTTATTGACATGTATCGATGATTGTTTGATATCTTGAAAACAAGTAAATAGCTGGATACTATTATTATACACGGTTCTCAAACTCATAAATCATATAACGCGGACGTTTACCATTTGTCCATTTTTATTGGTATTTCTTGTAGTATGGATGATATATTACGTACAAGAAGTCTAGGGTTGGTTAAGTATTATTATCATTTAGAAAGAAACCATTTGCATATATTACGTTAGTCAAAACAATTATTTGGAACAGTTTTTAACTTGTTTTTATTACAGACACGACATGTAAATTAAACTTTTCATTTATGAAAACAATTTCATTAATTACATGATCGTTCCATTGTATGAAAGCATGTGTATATTTAGTTTTCTACTGTACAACTTAAGCTTAACTTTAAATTTAGGAAAATTGGTTTTAAATAATCCCAACTATGACCTATTGGTAAATAACTATCTCAACTTTATACTTGTCTGCTGGCAGTACCAACTACTTGTGCATTTGTTTTTAACGGGTCGCGACTAACGGATGTTAACTCTGTTAGTCTTTGTCTGACGTGGCCATCCCAGTTGGCAAAAACTTGATTATGTGGAACGCGACGTGACGGCTGACTGCGTATTAGCAGACTAGTCATAATAATAATAATAATAATAATAATAAAACCCTAACTCCCCACCCATTTCTTTCCCACAACCCAACCACCGCCGTCTTCCTTTATACCACCACCCATCAGCCACCACCATCGCAGAAGGGTACCCGGCGCCATGATTTTTGCCGATGTCGATTTTGGATTTTAAAATGAGAAAGGTAATAAGCATTTTGGGCAGCTTGCACCATTAGGTGTAATGCAGGAAGTAGCAGAATTACCAGGAGATTGGGTTTCAGATTTGAATCGCGTGCTCTTTTTAATGGTTGTAGATCATGTCAGGTCGGGTTTGATTATTGTTCAAAGCAAAATGGAAGTTGGGTTGTTGAGCAACGATCTTACTGTATCTTGTTTAGTGACATTTTTAAGGTTGTAATGTTTAGTGCCATAACCACCCATCAACCACCGTCGTCTTCCACATACGATTAATTGTGAGCCGAGCAGATTTGGAGGAGTGTACCAAGTGTCGGTGCTAAGGTTTTACCGAGCAGATCTGGAGAGGTAGGTTTGATATAAATTAGGGCTTTTGGTAAGGAATTGAATTTAGGAATTTTTAATCTTATAATTGACTGATTGCGAGAAGGTGGTGGTGGTGCTAGGGTTTGGTGGCGGCAGGTGGTGGTGGTGGTGGGTAAATTGCAGGGGGGGGGGGGGAGAGAGAGAGTTCTGCCTTAATATGGTGGTGGTGGTGGGTTTAGAGCGAATCTGGGTTTTGTGAACTCCGGCAAGATTAGGGTAGAACTCCGGCAAGTTGTGGGTCGGAGAAGATGGCCGGAATATGGCCAGTTGCAGGTGGTGGGTTCCAGTGGTGGTTGCTGTGGATGGGATTGGTGGTGGTCGGGGTTCCGGCGATGGTTGCAGGGGTGGTAGATTGGTGGTGTTGTGGTGGCTGTGGGTTGTAAAGAGTATTAGGTTGAAGATGGTGATGATAACATATACTGTAACACCCCGACCCTTCGCACCACCAATATTGTCCGCTCTGCCCACGAAGAGCTCACGGATTTGTTTTGGTTGCCCAAAACGCGTTGGTGATGTTAAGAGGTAGGACATTACTTATGAACCAAGAATCTCTCTTGTCCACGGCCGATGTAAGATAGCCTAAGAGTGGGACGATGTTGTGTTTGGCAAGGGTTGTGACATCTGACCCGATCCGACCCGACCCAGGTACCCGTTTCTCTGACCCGATCTCTTTCTTTTATGATTTGATATTTATTTATACTTATACTTTACTTTTAATAATAATATATATTTTCCTTCCCGCCTCTTTCTCTCTCTTTCTTTCCGCCGTCCCGTCCCTCTCCTTCTCTCTTTCCGCCTTCTTTTCCCTCTTGACGTCGTCCCGCCCTTAAGCCTTGTTTCCCTCTTTTTCTTCTAACTCTTTGCTTGTCCTTTGTTCCTTCCCGCCTAAGGTTGTCTGCGCAGCTCCACGCGCCAGACTCCTTACAAGGAATCCTGCGTGAAGACCATCTGTTTCAGCGATACGCGAGACGAACTCTTCTCGCAGCGCGCTAAGAATTGTAATTCTTCTCGCAACGCGCTAAGAACGGTAGTTCTTCCCGCGACGCGCTAAGGATTTGTAGTTCTTCTCGCAGCGCGCTAAGAATCGTAGTTCATCCCTCGACGCGCGAAGAATTATAGTTCTTCCCGCGGCGCGCTAGGAATTTTAGTTCCTCCCGCGGCGCGCTAAGAAATGTGATTCTTCCCGCGGCGCGCTTAGAAATGTAGTTCTTTCCGCGACGCGTTAAGGTTGTTTCTGACTGCCTTCGCGCTCGCGCTCTCTTGACCTTCTGTGTCTGCCTTCGCGCCTTAGCCTTCTCGCGCTAAACCCTTTGAGTTTTCTTCTGTTTAATCTAGCCGTTTGCTTTTGTGTTGTCTTATCTTTTGTGCTGTTGACCTAATCTGCTTTATGTCTGAAAAGTTACTTTCGGCGCAGCATACGCACCAACCCCATTGGTTGGCAGAAAAAGTAACTGACATTATCTTTTGAGATCTGCTTTTGCCATGCTTGACCAGTACCTTTATCTGACCCGCCCATGCTTTTTACTGTTAACCTGTCAGCTTTATCTTGCCTCTGCAGCTGCCATATCTTTCCATATCTTTTGCTTTTGGATTCTTATGCTTTTTGATATCTTTTGCTTGATCCTGTTAAAGATCTTTTCCCCTTTTTCTGGATTCATGTCTCCTAGGGTTTCCCTATAAATAATAATCTTATTTTTCTTAACACTACACACACAAAACACTTAGTCTCTCCTGTTTTCCTTGCTCTCTGCCGTCTTCCTCTCTGCCTCCGTCTTCCTCCCTGTTCTGCCCTGCTTTTCCGGTAATATATATATATATATATAATAATTTACTTATTAATTATGCTAACTTATAATCAAGACTTAAAACCAATCATTAAAACAATAATCTTATTTATAGGTTAACTTGTGCTTGTTTAAAGTTGGTTCTTGCTTTATCTTACACCGCATCGTTTATCAAGTGAGTAATCTCGTACCTAATCCCTTTTTGCTTTTAATGTTTTGGGATGTTCATGTGTTCATACAAACTTAGAGTCTTAAACTTGTTTATGAACTTTAGTCGCGCAGTATCCCATGTGTTGAGGACGTAGACTTGGCTGTTTATTTGTATGTGTGGATCATTAACCGTCTTGTCGGTCTATTCCGCAGTTTTCATGGTACCATTAGATGAACACGGGAGAACTATCGTTTATGATTTTCTCTTTTGTTTACACATGCACAGTTTGTCTTGTTTGTGAGCTCAATTGTGAGCACTGGCAGTCTTATGAATCTTAGAGTTGGTCCCGATCAGATTACACCCTTGTTGAAAACCAGACATACACATGTTGCGCGCAGATTTATTGTTATCTATGTATTGTATTAAACTTGATTTCTCACCAACATTCAAGTGTTTGACGTTTTATTTTAACACATGTTCAGGTTTGCAGTAGCTGTTTTGGAGCTTGTGGACACTTAGGAAGTTTTCTTTATTTTTGACCTAGATTAAAATGTATCAAGACAAGTTATTTGTTGTTCTAATATTTTGCTTTATAATATATTGATTTATGATGATTTATGTTATCTTATTTTTACTTTGCGCGTGCGCGAATGAATGTATTTATTAAATATTGACACCCATTAGTGTCACGAGTAATGAAACAATATGTGGCGTCCCGATGTATAATCCGCCTTTGGTCGGGGTGTTACAGATTGGTATCAGAGCTCGTTGACTTTAGGATAAGTGGTTAGACGTAACGGCCTAGAATACCTAAGAGTCCCTTCTCGCGCATGAGAGAAATCTCATGTTTGCGCGCTTATTGTTAATTACTCGTTATTTATGAATATGCTCGCGCTTGCGCAGTATATGATTTTATGTTTTATTTCGCGATATTTCGATTTTTGTTGAATTTCGATTTTATTGATTTTACTTACATATTCGTTTGTTGGGTTTGAAAATCCGAAAAGTCATGGTGATACATGAATAGTTGATTTTTAATTCCCATTTACGATTATGTTCTGAGGTTGGAGACTTGAAAAGTCATGGTGATACATGAATTGTCAACTTCCAATACTCATTTTCTTGTGTATTTTATATTGAAGATTGAAAAGTCATGGTGATACATGAATCGTCAATCTCCAATACTCGTTTGCTCGTATATTTTAAATTGGGAATTCGGAAAGTCCTGGTGATACATGAATTGTCGATTCTTGATTCGAATTTGTTACCTTTATTAAGTCTGCATTTAAAGTCATTTATTTTACTTTAACTTTTGACAGTAACTGACTCCGTGAAACCAAGCTTTATAAAGTTATACTTTGCGATAAAACCAAGATATTAATTAAAATTAAAATTTTTATAGAATGCCTCCGCTATCTCGCCGATTTCAGAGAAGAGAAGCCTCGCGCATGCGTAGACAGCAACGTTCCCAGGAAATGGCCGCCGCAATAGCCCAAGCTTTGAGCCAAAACAATACCAACACCTCTAGTTATAACATTAAATCCTTTAACGCGGGTAACCCTCCAAAGTTCACAGGTCTTGAAGGAGCCACCGTGATGCTCCAGTGGCTTGAGAAAATAGAAAACACTTTCCTCCACACCCAATGCCCCTCAGACAGACGAACCCTGTATGCTTCCAGTGTCCTGGAATCTAGAGCGCTTACATGGTGGAATGGAGTAGCTCATGCGCGTGGCGCAGAGGCTGCTTCTAGCATGACATGGGAGGAATTCAAGGAAATTCTTACGCGAGAATTCTGCCCTCCCAACGAAGTTAAGCGCCTGGAGGAGGAATTTTGGAATCTTAAGCAATACAGCGGTGAAGCGCGCGAGTACGCGACGCGCTTCCATGAACTAAGCCTGCTTGTCCCTCACCTTGTTACCCCTTCCCGCCGAGCCATAGAGAAATTCCTTGGGGGTCTCCCCATGGAAATTCAAGATTCTGTATGGGCCAGAAACCCAGTTACCCTCTCTGACGCCATCGAGTTGGCCGCTGTGCTCAGCGACAACCATGTCAGAGCAGGAACCCTGTTCCTGCGGGGAACTGAGAAGACCAAACTCACCAAGACTGCCCCTGAACCAACAGAAACCAAACCAGAACCCTCAAACCGTAACAACCTCAAGCGCAGGCGCAAGGCCTATGCGCTTACCAACCCGCCCATTGTCCAGCAACCCGCATACCAACCTCCAGTTTACGCGCCTAACCCACTGTCAACCTACCCAACACCTGTAGTCCACAACTATGCCTTAACCAATCCAGCACTCCCTGCCCCGCCAACTAAGAAACCTTACACAGGAAACCATCCCTTTTGCCCAACCTGTAGATTTCACCACCCAACCCAAACCCCGTGTCGACTTTGTAACCGATGTGGCCGTACTGGTCACACTGCTGAGAACTGTAGAGTCCTTCCCGCCAATCCAATTGCGCCAACACCACCAGTCTACCCACAGAACCCACAACCAACCTACCAAAACCCACGACCCAGATCGTGCTTTAACTGCGGTGATCCCAGTCATTTCCGGAACGCGTGCCCGAGACTACAAGTGCAAATCACACAAGCGAATCCGGTGAACCAAATCTCGAACCAAGTGACGCGCGGACGAGCTTTTAACATAACCGCGCACCAAGCGCAAGCGAATAATGACGTAGTTAATGGTACATTTTTGCTTAACGGATTTTATGCTTCTGTACTTTTTGATACTGGCGCCGATCGAAGTTTTATTTCTCGCGCGTTTGAACAGAAGCTTGCGCGACCGCGCAACGATTTAAAAGAAGATTTTTCAGTTGAATTGGCTAACGGTGAAACTGTTTTAATTAACTCTGTGATTAAAGATTGCACGCTTAACCTTAACGAAAACGATTTTCTGATCGACCTCATCCCTATGCCTCTTGGAAGCTTTGATGTTATTATTGGTATGGACTGGCTCTCGAATAATCGCGCCGAAGTTATTTGCGCCAAGAAGTTGATTCGCATTCCTCGAGAAAATGGTGATCTTCATATTTACGGCGAGAAACCCTCCCGCGGTCTTAAGCTTATGTCTTGCGCCGAAGCCCAAAGGCTCATGCGGAAGAAGTGTATTGCATTCTTAGCCCATGTGGTTAAACCTGCTGAAGAAAAGAAGCTTCGCGATATCCCTGTTGTGCGTGATTTCCCTGAAGTTTTTCCTGATGATCTTCCTGGTATCCCTCCCGCTCGTGAAGTCGAGTTCCGTATTGATCTTGTCCCTGGTGCTTCCCCCGTGGCTAAATCTCCTTATCGTCTTGCACCCGCTGAGATGCAAGAATTGGCAAGCCAACTTCAAGAGTTGACTGCTAAAGGATTCATCCGCCCTAGCTCTTCGCCCTGGGTGCTCCGGTGTTGTTCGTTAAAAAGAAAGATGGTTCGTTTCGCATGTGTATTGATTACCGCGAGTTGAACAAACTCACCATTAAAAACCGGTATCCCTTACCACGTATTGACGACCTCTTTGATCAACTCCAAGGTGCCTCTTGTTTTTCCAAGATTGATCTCCGCTCTGGCTATCACCAGTTGCGCATCCGCGATGAAGATGTTCCGAAGACTGCTTTTCGAACTCGCTATGGCCATTTTGAATTCTTGGTCATGTCCTTCGGTTTAACCAACGCACCCGCCGTTTTCATGGATCTAATGAATCGGGTGTGTAGGCCTTTCTTGGATAAATTCGTGATTGTGTTTATCGATGATGTTCTGGTGTATTCTAAGACCAAGGCCGAGCACGAGCAACATCTTCGGTTGGTGTTGCAAAAGCTTAGAACCGAGCAGCTCTTTGCTAAGCTCTCCAAGTGTGAATTCTGGTCGGATGAAGTACAGTTTTTTGGTCATGTTGTAAACAAGATGGGTATTCATGTCGACCCATCCAAAATTGAAGCAATCAAGAACTGGATTACGCCATCCTCTCCTTCCGAGATCCGTTCCTTTCTGGGCTTAGCTGGTTACTACCGGCGATTCATTTCGAACTTCTCAAAGATCGCACTGCCTTTAACAGCTCTAACGCACAAAGGTAAACCGTATATTTGGGGCTCGAAGCAAGAAGAAGCCTTTCTATCGCTCAAGCGGTTGTTGTGTGAAGCTCCTGTTCTTGCGCTACCTGAGGGTAATGAAGATTTTGTCGTGTATTGCGATGCATCCAACCAAGGTCTCGGTTGTGTTCTTATGCAACGAGGCAAGGTTATCGCTTACGCATCAAGGCAACTCAAGGTTCATGAAAAGAATTATACAACTCACGACCTCGAACTTGGTGCAGTTGTTTTTGCCTTAAAGATCTGGAGACACTACCTTTATGGCACTAAGTGTATCCTCTACACCGACCATAAAAGCCTTCAGCATATCTTTGACCAGAAGGAACTTAACATGAGACAACGCCGATGGAACGAACTCATCAGCGATTACGATTGTGAGATCCGGTATCATCCTGGTAAGGCTAATGTGGTAGCCGATGCGCTCAGCCGAAAACCCTGCCAGCTTAACTGTATCTTGCCGCGCACCCAGCTTCACTTCGCGCCGATCCAAAGCAACCTTGAATCGCGCATTCGTGACGCGCAGCGCGCATCCATCAGTAATGGTAACCTTCGCGCCGAGTTAGCGTGTGGCGCGGAAGCGCATTTTGTGCCTAATCTGAGTGGAATTCTCTGCTATCTCAATCGCATCTGGATTCCCTTTGATAAGAATCTTCGCGCTGATATCCTGAGTGAAGCGCACAAATCTCGGTATTCTATTCATCCTGGCGCTGATAAGATGTACAAGGATTTGCGCATAACTTATTGGTGGCCCGGTATGAAAAAGGATATTGCTGTGTTCGTAGCTAGATGTCTGACTTGTTCTAAAGTGAAAGCTGAACACCAACGCCCATCTGGTTTGCTCGAACAACCAGAGATTCCTACGTGGAAATGGGAATGTGTAGCGATGGACTTTATTACCAAGTTACCTTTGACAGCAAGCAAACATGATAGCATTTGGGTAATAGTGGATCGTTTGACTAAGTCTGCTCACTTTCTGCCCATTCGTGAAAACTACCGTGTTGAGCAACTCGCGCAGCTTTATGTCAAGGAAATTGTCTGCCGCCATGGTACTCCTTTGAGCATCATATCCGATCGCGATGGCCGTTTTATATCTCGCTTTTGGAAATCTCTCCAATCTGCGCTAGGAACTCGCTTGGACATGAGTACGGCATATCATCCTCAGACTGACGGTCAGTCTGAGCGAACTATTCAAACACTTGAGGATATGCTCCGATCTAGTGTTCTTGATTTTGGAGGTAATTGGGATTCACACCTGCCTTTGATTAAGTTCTCTTATAATAACAGCTATCATTCCAGTATCGGTATGGCCCCATTTGAAGCACTTTACGGTCGTAAGTGCCGCTCCCCGATTTGTTGGAGCGAAGTGGGTGAAACTCAAATCACAGGACCCGAACTTGTTCAAGAGACAACCGATAAAATCGCCAAGATCCGTGATCATCTGCTGACTGCCAGAAGCCGACAGAAGAGTTACGCAGATCGTAGGCGAAAGCCTCTCGAATTTCAAGTTGGTGATCTTGTTCTCCTCAAAGTGTCGCCCTGGAAAGGTGTTGTCCGCTTTGGGAAGAAAGGTAAGCTTGCTCCTCGTTATGTTGGTCCATTCAAGATTCTCGCGCGTGTGGGAAAAGTTGCCTACAGACTTGACCTGCCGCCCGCGCTCAGTAATGTGCATCCAACGTTCCATGTATCCAATCTCAAGAAGTGTTTAGCTGACGAGAACCTTCACATTCCACTTGATGAAGTTCAAGTTGATGAAACTATGCATTTCGTTGAGAAGCCTGTTGAGATTATGGATCGCGAGGTAAAGCAAACCAAGCGCAGTCGTATCCCTATCGTGAAAATTCGTTGGGAGTCCAAGCGCGGAGCCGAGTTTACATGGGAAAGGGAAGATCAAATGAAGATCAAGTACCCGCACCTGTTCTCTGCGCAACCTACTTCGAGATAAATTTCGGGACGAAATTTCTTAAAGTAGGGGAGACTGTGACATCTGACCCGATCCGACCCGACCCAGGTACCCGTTTCTCTGACCCGATCTCTTTCTTTTATGATTTGATATTTATTTATACTTATACTTTACTTTTAATAATAATATATATTTTCCTTCCCGCCTCTTTCTCTCTCTTTCTTTCCGCCGTCCCGTCCCTCTCCTTCTCTCTTTCCGCCTTCTTTTCCCTCTTGACGCCGTCCCGCCCTTAAGCCTTGTTTCCCTCTTTTTCTTCTAACTCTTTGCTTGTCCTTTGTTCCTTCCCGCCTAAGGTTGTCTGCGCAGCTCCACGCGCCAGACTCCTTACAAGGAATCCTGCGTGAAGACCATCTGTTTCAGCGATACGCGAGACGAACTCTTCTCGCAACGCGCTAAGAATTGTAATTCTTCTCGCAGCGCGCTAAGAACGGTAGTTTTTCCCGCGACGCGCTAAGGATTTGTAGTTCTTCTCGCAGCGCGCTAAGAATCGTAGTTCATCCCTCGACGCGCGAAGAATTATAGTTCTTCCCGCGGCGCGCTAGGAATTTTAGTTCCTCCCGCGGCGCGCTAAGAAATGTGATTCTTCCCGCGGCGCGCTTAGAAATGTAGTTCTTTCCGCGACGCGTTAAGGTTGTTTCTGACTGCCTTCGCGCTCGCGCTCTCTTGACCTTCTGTGTCTGCCTTCGCGCCTTAGCCTTCTCGCGCTAAACCCTTTGAGTTTTCTTCTGTTTAATCTAGCCGTTTGCTTTTGTGTTGTCTTATCTTTTGTGCTGTTGACCTAATCTGCTTTATGTCTGAAAAGTTACTTTCGGCGCAGCATGCGCACCAACCCCATTGGTTGGCAGAAAAAGTAACTGACATTATCTTTTGAGATCTGCTTTTGCCATGCTTGACCAGTACCTTTATCTGACCCGCCCATGCTTTTTACTGTTAACCTGTCAGCTTTATCTTGCCTCTGCAGCTGCCATATCTTTCCATATCTTTTGCTTTTGGATTCTTATGCTTTTTGATATCTTTTGCTTGATCCTGTTAAAGATCTTTTCCCCTTTTTCTGGATTCATGTCTCCTAGGGTTTCCCTATAAATAATAATCTTATTTTTCTTAACACTACACACACAAAACACTTAGTCTCTCCTGTTTTCCTTGCTCTCTGCCGTCTTCCTCTCTGCCTCCGTCTTCCTCCCTGTTCTGCCCTGCTTTTCCGGTAATATATATATATATATAATAATTTACTTATTAATTATGCTAACTTATAATCAAGACTTAAAACCAATCATTAAAACAATAATCTTATTTATAGGTTAACTTGTGCTTGTTTAAAGTTGGTTCTTGCTTTATCTTACACCGCATCGTTTATCAAGTGAGTAATCTCGTACCTAATCCCTTTTTGCTTTTAATGTTTTGGGATGTTCATGTGTTCATACAAACTTAGAGTCTTAAACTTGTTTATGAACTTTAGTCGCGCAGTATCCCATGTGTTGAGGACGTAGACTTGGCTGTTTATTTGTATGTGTGGATCATTAACCGTCTTGTCGGTCTATTCCGCAGTTTTCATGGTACCATTAGATGAACACGGGAGAACTATCGTTTATGATTTTCTCTTTTGTTTACACATGCACAGTTTGTCTTGTTTGTGAGCTCAATTGTGAGCACTGGCAGTCTTATGAATCTTAGAGTTGGTCCCGATCAGATTACACCCTTGTTGAAAACCAGACATACACATGTTGCGCGCAGATTTATTGTTATCTATGTATTGTATTAAACTTGATTTCTCACCAACACGCAAGTGTTTGACGTTTTATTTTAACACATGTTCAGGTTTGCAGTAGCTGTTTTGGAGCTTGTGGACACTTAGGAAGTTTTCTTTATTTTTGACCTAGATTAAAATGTATCAAGACAAGTTATTTGTTGTTCTAATATTTTGCTTTATAATATATTGATTTATGATGATTTATGTTATCTTATTTTTACTTTGCGCGTGCGCGAATGAATGTATTTATTAAATATTGACACCCATTAGTGTCACGAGTAATGAAACAATATGTGGCGCCCCGATGTATAATCCGCCTTTGGTCGGGGTGTTACAAGGGTGTTACATATACCTTATACAAAGTCAGCCGCCACGTAGACGTTCCACGTAATCTGATATTTGACAGCTGGGATGGCCACGTCAGAAAAATACTAACGGAGTTAACATCCGTTAGTCAGGGCCCGTTAAAAACAAATGCACAAGTAGTTGGTACTGCTAGCAGAAAAGTGTAAAGTTTAGATGAATATTTACCAATAGGCCATAATTTGGATTATTTAAAACCAATTTTGCTTAAATTTACGATTTAAATTATATAGGTTTGAATCAATTAGAGTTGAACCCAAGTTGAACCTTTGTATGTGGCATAGGATTGTTCATGAACCTGATGTAGATGCAGTGGCGAAGCTTGGACTAAAACATCGAGGGGGCGGACTCAAAATGTATACAAACTTTCACAAACAAAGGGGGTGGCTCAAAATTTTGTCCGGATTCGGCTAAATTTACACTACGTATAAAAATTTTCGGTCGAAAACGGCTAAGTTTTACACTACGTATAAAAATATTTGGCCGAAAACGGCTAAATTTTACACTACGTATGAAAAATTTCAGTCGAAAACGGCTAAATTTACACTACGTATAAAAAATTTCGGTCGAAAACGACTAAATTTACACGACGTATAAAAGATGTCGGTCGAAAACGGCTAAATTTTACCCTACGTATAAAAATATTTGGCCGAAAATGGCTAGATTTTACACTACGTATAAAGAATTTCGGTCGAAAACGGCTAAATTTACACTACGTATAAAAAATTTCGGACGAAAACGGGTAAATTTTCACGACTGCGTAAAAACAGGGGTGGTCCTGCCCTGGCCCAAAGAAACCTTCGCCAATGTGTAGATGTCATGTAAAAAAACAAGTAAATTATCGTGTCTTAATCATCTGCACTTGTACGGACAAGTAAGGTTGTATTATGGAGAATCTTTGGAAAATGCTAGTTTATGAATTATTAATTTGATTAAACTATGTAAGGCGGACAAGCGATGCCAAACAAGTTAGTTTTATAAGTGAAATTGTGAAAACATTTTGTAAAACGAAGTAATTGAAGTTGTGAAATCAATTAAGAGAAAGAAAAATTCACCACCGGTTTAGGTTTATGCAAATAACGAGTTCAACTAAAATATTAGCTAGGAATCACGCAAGTACATGATTTTGTTTACATTGTACAACCCAATTCAGTTTATTAACAACCCAAAATCAAATTATTCCCAATGAAAAGAAACCGAGAAACAATGTTTGAATAAAAGTTAAGCATAGCAAAATTGAATAAATTAATCAACCAGACAATTGAATCCAAAAAGACAACATGCCAACAAAATTCAATCCAAATCAACACGCAATAAAAGTTAACAATTACTTACACAAACTCTACACCCGAGGTGATTATAAAAAGTTAAGCCAATCATAATAAAATTCTTTATTGAAAACAATTAACTCAAACCCTACTCTTGTTCCAATATCAAGTTCTAAGAAAAAAAATATAAAGATAAAATCAAACACGTCTGTGTCTACCATATGCGAAAGTAGCTATCCCCCAAACTTGTTATGTGATATGATATGAACTCCCAGAAGTGCTTCCTCACATTCTCTTGAGTTTTCTATAAATCATTTAAATTTTATAGATGCGGCTAAAATTTAAAATTTATATAAAATTTATTGATGCATGAGCATTGAGTTCTAAACTGGGCTGAACCCATGACTAATAATGAGTCGTGTGTTGGTTAGAAGACTATTTTTTATTGAAAAGATCAAGACGTTATCATTTATTCTGTTAGTTTATCTTTTATTATTTTTGTGTTTATCTGGTTTTCTTGTTTATCTCTTTTATGTTAGTACAAGTTAGAAATAAATTTTGTTTAGTTTTTAGTTTTTAGTTTTTAGTTTTTGAGCTTCATCATTATAATAATTTTGGACTTTTAAGTTCTTTCAAAAACCCATGTCTAAGGTTGTTGAAACCTTTGATAAATCAAATGAGTTTGAGTCATTGTGTTTTCGTTTCTACATTATTTCCACATGTCATGATTGTTGATTGGTAGGAAGCATCAAGATGTAACACAAGGAACAATTAAACTAGCAGCAGCTGCCACTAAAATTTCCTGGAAATTCAAGCATATAAAAATGCATCGCAACTCAAAGCAAGAAATTATAGTTTACTAAACATGCATGGGCTTTAATGTTGTATTTTCGAAATTAAGTATGGCCTCACAACAAAAGTTTTTTGATTAAATGCGAGAACCCTATCATGTCGATGTTGTCATGAATTATATATTGAGTTAAAAAATTAAAGATGCAAATTAAAAAAAAACTGATTAAATATTTTATGTTAGAAGATAAAAGATGCAAATTGTTAAGTCTTAAATTCACTTAATTTTTTTTAAAGAAGAATTTATGTTTTGATAGGGTCAAGATTATATTAAATCATTCGTTGTGGGGCGCCATCCCCATTCATGTAGCCCCATAGTGCCGGAACACCAATCCTAGGGGTGCTATGGAGGGGGTGAGCGCTACCCACGTAACGCCGGGTCACGTAACGCCGGGTGGGGGAAAAGTTGGTTTTGATTGGTGGGTTTTTTATTTGTTATTTTTTATAAATAATAATGATGTAATAATTTATTGGGGTTGCATCCGCTACACCATTTTTTGTCAAAACACTCATATGGTATAGCATGACGTCACATGACACATAATGTTCTTATAGGGGCTCCATCTACTACAACATGATCTTATGAGGTTTTTAAATTGCAAATCATTTATGAGGTTTAAAATTTCGTTATGACTTTTCTAGGTTCTTGATGATTTAAAATTGCAAGTTACCAATAGGGGAAATATATTATGAGGTATAACCGTATAAAATTTCATAA
>NW_027502400.1:0-63014 GCF_021521415.1 Bidens hawaiensis | reverse complement strand
AAGCAAAGATATTTGACAAAGCTCCTCAAAAAGCTTTAGATTAGAGCTTTTCAAAAGTGGGTTTTGCTTATCAAAAAACAAATAAGCAAATTTAAAAGCTTATCCTAACACCCCCATAAAACTGACTAACTCACGCCACACCCCTAGAAAATAATAATATATAGATTCTTATAACAAAACAATTGCATAAAGTTAAGTGGTGCTCAAATATACTAACCTTAATATTTGCCATCATAACCTTCAACCGATCAAAATCGGTACATGAAACTCTCTTCTATCAACAACTAAAACTCCTTCCTCACGAGTTGCTTTCCCACTTGTTCTTATCTTCAAATCAGAAAAATATAATCATCCCACAAACATAAACTAAGTTGTACCATTTCACACTCTCCATACCATCATTCTCCATTGCAACAATAAAAGTCTTCTTATTTGGAACTCGTTTGACGCTGAATTTGATGTCAGTTGGTGTTAGCCTCTTGGTTTCCATTTGACCTCTCACTAATCAGGGAATTAATAAGAACCTACATTTACAAAACATATTCTTACATAAATTAGATATAATAAAAAACAATGAGGTTTTAAACCGGCTAAAACAGTATTGAAACTATATTATTTGAAACTCACGTCAAACTATTTAAATCACAATAACTAATTAATTAAGTTGCCACCAATGTGTGTCCATTTAGTATAACAATCAGATTGTAGCAAATGAGTGAGGTTCTGTATATTACCATTTTTAGTCGTGCAAACCTGATGCAGCCAGCTGAGGAGGCATAGAACTGTCCCAGATTCAAACAAATCTACCTAAAAAATTACAGACGAAATTTAAATAAAATAAACGGTAGATTAGACATAAAATTATTTAACATAATATGATTCAAGTAAAGTATAATATCAAATATACAAAACAGAAACCTTATGAGCAGGTATTTAAATAAGTAATAACTACCAACATAAAGATCTTTGACTTGAAACCGGTAGTTCCAATTCCAATATGAAGGAACAAAGAAATTGGTGCCAAGCACTCAATATTACTCTCCTAAAAACATGATTTTTAAATTTTAAAAAGCAAATCAATATACTAAGAAAAAAAACAGATGTTGTGTATTCATATAATACGTGATTAACTAAAAAAAACATCATGTAAGAGATCCTTTCAGCCAAATTGTCACTAGTAGAAAAATGGCTTTAATGACATGCGCACTATGACATGCGACGATTTACGACATGCAAATGCGTATGTCGTTGAAAAAGTGTCATATTTTTCAAAATTTAAAAGATTTACGACACTTATTTTTGTGTGTCATCCATTTAGTGTCACAAGTTTCAAAGATCGTGCATTATGTTGGTACACTATTACTTCTGTTTTGTACTTTGGTGGTCTCCCCTTCTCTTCTTCATCATTCTTCTGTTTTCCGCATCTTGAAATTTAACTTCAACCCCCATTCAAGTCCAATATCGCCTCTCTGACCGCCAATCTCCCCGGCTGCTTCATATTCGAAGCCTTAATCGATAAACTCTTCTGCGATTATCCGTTTTATTTAGCTTCGTCTTGCCCTAATCCAGATCTGATCGAGCTTCTTCTTGCCCTAATTGTTTATTTTTTTATTGTGTTTATGATTTAGGGTTTTCCGGCCTAACATCCAAATCTGATTATTGCAGTCATCTCTTGAAGGCGATGGTCGATTAGGGGAGACGCTGCTTGCTTAATCTTTTCCTATCCCAGTTTCTTCGATAGGTAATGTTGTAATGTAAGATCCTTTATAGAGCTTAAGCATAACAAATGGATCAATGGCATTCACACATTGTGAATTAACTTAGTTAACTACTCTACTTAGAGCCTTCTCTCACCGTAAAGTCACGGCCAGTGTTCCTGCATGCCACTCTCCCCTTCCCGCTCCTATGGCTCATTCACAAAGTTTTCATCAAATCAAGATAGTCATCCAAAAGCGGCGTTGAAATTATGGTATGGAAGGTCTTGATTGGTGTTCCCGTGTGGTCTCGGACGCCACCTTAGCTCTGACCCCGCTCCCTAATTCGTCGACACCATTGATAATCCTTAACGACTTGGGCCTAAATGGTCTTGGTTATAAAGTGGATTGCTGTAAGACAATCAACTACTTTACGAAACACCGATAGCCTTGTGCAATGGTGCAAGCATGAACCTTTTATATAAGCATTGACAAGTTTGGGTTTATAGATGCCTATCAGAGGGATTTGTTTTCGGGTTGGCCTTATGAACTTTTTTTACGGAGTTGAGTCACGTTATCAAACGTTTTACCGATTAAGTTGTTCACCATAATATTTTGGATTTTTTAAGTGTAGATGTAAGGTTTTAGTATTGGGTTTGTAATTCAAAGAAATTTATATAGTTCATTTTTTCATATTGCCTAACAACTAACAAATTAAAACATAGAAACTAAGCATAGCAATCTAAATATTCAAGTAATTTCAATACATGAAGGAATCAAACAATTTAATTATTTAAGCAAGTTTCATTCAATCTAACATGGCAAATAACAAATTTTAAACCATCAAATAAGCAACATTTATGTAAGCAAACTATGGCACTCCTATAATCGAAAAAGTAAAATAGAGAATATTTGTTAATTTAAACGCTATTAATATTTTGTTCATTTGTTTTTTACTAAGTAGAATTTGTAAGTTACGAACTTGAAATTAATCTTTTTATTTCAACGGACAGAAAATTTTCATGGGTATCAGTATCAAAAGTTCTTATGTGTAGCTCTAGTTTTAATTATATATTACTTATAAAAAAATCAAGGGGTGGAAGCAACACCACGCCACCCTACTAGGCTAGCAATGATCTCGCGTTTTATGCAAAACAAAACACGTAGTGGTTAACTGCGTTATCATATAAGAGGCCGAATCAAGACAAGATTGATTAAATTGTCTTAGGGTAACACCAAACAGCATCTTGCACATGTTTAAACTTAAGTAATTCATTCCTTTGTACAATGATTTACACCTGTACGGTTCAATTTCGTTAATTCAAAAGATATAATATTGTTGTGGGTGTATCGAGTAAACCCATGATTTGCCAATCCAATTAATATTCCTATTTGTATTTGGGCCAATAAATGTTGGGCTTTTGTTTGGTGTTTAATTAGTTTAAAAAAAAGCCATATTACAGCCCATGTGAGATTTGTGGACTGGTGGTTGTAGACTTGTAGTTGCTTATTTTCATCAATGTAATAAAACCAGAATCTGATTATAGTAATTTTGTATTTGATAGTTAAATATGAATTTCATGTGTGTACAAATTATAAACAGTATTTATAGTCTAATTAATAGTGAGAAGATAAAAACGCATATGTCTACTAGGGTGTTTACAGTTTAATTACTCCCGTTTTGACGAAAACTTTATACCCAACCACTAAACAAGGTTTCGGAAAATGACAAGCCGAACCAAACTTGTCGTGTTTTGTGGGTAGGGCGGAGTGCTGGTTTGGGCAGTTTGACAATTAGATGGTTTGATTTTGACGGTTTGAAGCAGTCGTTGTAAATATAATTGTTCCCTTTCATCATTAGTTTTATTTTAATGATAAAATTGAAAATTATATGTATACATAAGTGTGTATTCCATGCTAAATTGGCGGTTTGGTTGGCATGATTGGTTCATGCTTCAAACCGTAGATCGAACCGTTAAACTTCCAAGCCATCAAAAAAACAGTTGTAAACTTAATCATAAATCTCAAACTAGCCAAGGTAGCCGAGTTCACTCGATTTAAGTGGTTCTTTCAGTTTAAATTATTTTTGAACATTCTTAGTCAACAATACAAAAGAGATAAAAATAAATAAATAAATCATCCGACCACAACATATGGCTAAATATAACAAAACAAAGCTGTCATTACAATTAACCATTACCGAAAATATATTTACCAAGGTAAAACCGTAAAATAAAAAATCAAATTAGACACATAATTTAAGGTGAGTAACCTTTTGTAGAAAAATATATATATAGTTAATCAAACTTTAAGTTGCAAAAAGAGAATGATTCCCCTAGAAATCTAACTAATACGAAAAACATTTTTTAAGTTAAATATAGTCAATGATACCAAATCAATGTCGTTGACCAATAAAATTCAGAAATGTGTGTGAGAGTAGGTATCATGCTTGGGTTTTTTTAATTAAATGTCGTTGATTTTTAAAATCTTTGACTTCAAATTCATCCCACCTAGTCATCCATATCCCATATAATATATATCACCCACCGTCTTTTTGTTTATTGTCACACTATTTTGAAACACTTTAATATATTATTAGAATGTTACATGTATTATTAGGATATGTGTAGTAGATAGGCTACAAATTTGACGAACTGCGACACGTAGTGTTCAGTCAGCAAAGTATAGAAATTTGTTTTTGGTGTGTAATGGTGTTGTAGACTAATATATATATATATATATATATATATATATATATATATATATATATAAAAGGGTTCAGATAAGAATAAGTAGTTTTCTAGGAATTGTAAGAACCAACAAATTTTTGACATTTGGCATTACAAATGATGGTGAAAGAACAATTCTAGGAAACTATGTCGGTTATTGGTAATTCTAAATCCCAACCATTGATTAACATGATCCAACGGCTATGATTTATTCCTATTCTTCCAAGAAAACTACTTATTTTTAGGATAACCCTCCCCTATATATATATATATATACACATATACACACACACACCACAAACAAACATATATAATACCCCCCCCCCAATTTTGCCCAGGGGCGGTGTTGTAGCCCATGTCGCCCAAAGATTTTGTCCACTACGGGCAGTCTTATAAACAAAACTATTCGGATTATTTTGGATGGGATTCATTACATCAAGGTAAATAGTTAAAGTTATAATCGTAGATCTACAGATTTATATACGTATATAAATAAGCACTTGAATCATATTAACGATATACGACTATAAACACTTAAATGTTTCACTTTTCTTTTGATTTTTTCAATTGGATTCGACGAAATTAACACTTCTATACTTTCGTAAGTTATTGTACTTGTGACTAGAGGTGCATAAACCGGTTTAAAACTCTAAACCGGTTGGGGTTGAAACGGTTCGGTTTAGTCAACAAAAGTCAAAACCGATTTAAGATCGGTTTCGATTCGGGTTGAAACCAATTTTATGACCAGGTTGTAATCGGTTTCGGTTCGGGTTTTGGCCAGTTTCGGTTTGGTTAGTCGGTTTCAAAACCGGTTTTGGTGGAGAATTACAAACCGGTTCCCAACAATTTCAATCGGTTACAAACCGGTTTCTATATAATAGGTTTTAAACCGGTTCGGTTCGGTTTCGGTTTGATTAACCGTTTATTTACCCACCTCTACTTGTGACTGTATTTTGAAAGCAAGAGAATCGTCTTAAACATAAATAGTATATTTCTATGCATGGTTGATCAAGTTGTTTTTATCACTATAGAGTATATAGAGTAGATTTGGTTGATATATAAGATATGAAGGTAGTTCTAATGATCTATTTATAATTAAAAGGTTACATATTTTGATGGTGAGATCTTAAAATAAACCTTGAAAGTCATTTATGGCACAACAAATGAATCATATATCAAAAGGCCTAGCCGTACAAGTGGATGGAAAAGAGTAGACTTTGAATTTTCTAAGGTCAACCGTAGTGGGTGGGAATTTCCGACAGTGAAGAGCGAGCACTCCCCCCTTGAAATGTGGGGCGATTGATATGTGTGTGTATTGGGCCATAACACCATTACATTCTAAAAAACAAAAACTCACAATTTGCTGACTGGCGTCACATGACGTAAAACGCCATTTTTCAGGCCCGGCTCCGAGAACGGTTAAAAACTTTTGGGCCGAAGGCGAAATTTTTTTGGGTCTTAATAAAAATAGGTATCTTGTTGGGTTTAAACAATTTAATTTTTAAATAAGCCTTAAATTTTTGTGCCTTATAATTTGGTTGTAAAAAAACTATTTTTTATATAAAATAAGGTTAAAATGTCTCAAGTGAGATTAGAACCCACAACCTTTCGGTTGAAACCCACACCCATTTGCCACCAAACCAAGCTAGTGATTTTGTAATTATGTTTAAACATTATATATACATATCGTGTTTCACATATATATATATATGTATATATATATATAATTCCTTTAAAAAAAATCCGGGCCTATCGGGATGTTGGGCCGGGGTCCGTCAACCACCCGGCCCTCCCTTATAGCCGACACTGTCATTTTTTGTAGCCCCTCCACTACACATAGCCTAAGTTCACAAGGTCCTAAAAACATGTAATTTGAGAGTTGAGAACGTCTGAGTTGTTGTTTAAACATGTAAGAAGAAAATAAGGTTGTGTTGTGCAAGGGTGAAGTGCGGCATGAAGCCCGCCACGTAGGCACGTTAGTCAAAGAAGACACACAGGGCGCAAGGGGCACAAAGGGCATAGGTGTGATGGGGATCGTGGACGCATGGGTGAGGTTTGATTTTTTAAATCATTAATCTATACTATATATAATACATCAAACAAGGGCAAATTAAGACACTCATTTTTAAGTAATTTACAACACTTAAAGCATGAAGTACATGTGTAATTAAGGGTAAACTTGTCTTTTAAACACAATTCACTCAACTTACAAGTTTTCCCCTCATTTTTAACCATATTATGTTTTTAGTTTCAACTTTAAACAACTTCTCACCATGATTTTTAAACGACAATAAGTTTTTCATACGTTAATATTTTTGTAAAAATATTGCACATTAAAAAGGAGTATTTTATTCTCTTTAATTTGTATATAATATTATTATATTTTTTTCAATTGAAAAAAGTAATATGTTACGTAGGGGTGTTCAATGCCGGTTTTGATTGTTTTTAACGAAAACTAAACTATTAAAAATTGAAACCAAACTGTTATTAACGGTCTGGTTATGGTTTGGTTTAAGAGTTTAAGCTTTGATAATAAAATTTGCTTAAAATGATTATTAATATAATCGTATCATCAATTCCAACTAAGTCAAAATATGATACCTGAAAGGATAAATAAAGTAAAAAAAAAACGACTGATAGTAAACAACCCAACCGATGACCAATTTAAACAGTTTCTAGATTTTAAACGAACCATGAACACTCATAATTGTTACGTGATTAATAGATTCCGCGTTCAAAGACCCGCTGCATCGCGCGAGCACTTGTCTAGTTAATAATAGAAACCGTCCGTTTATCTTCATCTCATCCATAATCATATTTTATATATATTACATGGCAACACAAGTAACTTCTTTTTTCATAGTTCACAATAGCACAATGGATAGGCTTAGGAAAAAGTGCACAATAGAGTAGTAAAAGTCGTGACGCTTATGCTGGGCGGTATACGCTAGTAAGTATCCTCCTCTGGTTCTACGTGTCAGCCCCTTCATTCAAATAAGACTAGTGAACACCCTCCTCCTCACCCCTCCTCATTTCAGTAGTGAAATGAGCCATCAATGGGGGTCACGCGGATCGGTAAGCCGGTCAAATACTTTTCCTCTTTTCAATTCCTTATAATATTAAAAATTGGAAAGCTGAAGAATAATGGGAAGTGAGGAGAATGATCGATGCCCCTGATTGAAGGGCAAGGTTAAATGATGTCGGAAAATCTGACGTAGTGCTCACGTGACGAATAAAAAGAATGACTCAGATGAGTCGTACCCTTAGGTCTTAGCCTTTGATCCAACTTGGAGGGGAAGGCATCCAAAGCCTATAAAAATTACTTGAACTGAGCAAAATAATTTGTGATAAATTTTATAAAGGATAATGAAATTGATGCCAGAAAATGGATATTCTAATATTTTTTAACAGTTAACGAATCCTATAAATAGATTATTGGTTAAATTAATTACAACGAGATACACTCATCTTTCGATCCGAGAAAAACCATCACCTAAGGTCAATGCCCGCATAGTCTCACATCATCATCATCTTGGTGCGGTGAGATAAAACTCGTTTAGTGAAAGTCACCTACTCGAATAATCTCTCATCATCACCCTAGTGCATCTGAAACTAAATGTTGGGGTAGGAATCAAACCTTAGCTACATTAAACATCAAATATCTACCTTACCACTCAACCACAAGCTCATTGGCAAATGAATATTATAAATAACAGAAATCAGGTTTGAAGAGTTAACCACTATCATTTTCATTTTGGTGGGGTGGTAAGACGGTTAAGGTATAAGATAAGAGGGCATGGATAAAAATGATGAAATGCTGAATAAAATCCGTTCTCTAATCTCTCAAAGTACGAATTTCGAGACTAAATGTTGGGGTAGGAATCAAACCTTAGTTACATTAAACATCAAATTTCTGCCTTACCACTCAACTACAAGCTCATTGGCAAATGAATATTATTAATAAAAGAAATCAGGTTTGAAGAGTTAACCACTATCATTTTCATTTTAGTGGGATGATAAGACGGTTAAGGTATAAGATAAGAGGGCATGGATACAAATGATGAAATGCTAAGAAGTACGAATTTCTTTATACCAAGGGAGTTAATTAAAATAAAAGTAATAGATCATGCATGAGCTAGCTATAAACAAATTAAACTTTTTCCATTAAGCTACAAAGTTATAAAAATAAAACTATATAAGATCCATATTATATATGTGCTAACTTTTATACTCTATAATCTCTTATAATGTAGACAATACATATAACTCATAAATAATTTGATAGAAATAAAAACTGATATACCAAATGGCTTTGGTCTAGCGGGTACCAAGAATTTATATGAAAATTTGCATTTTTAAGAGATGATGGTTCAAATCTCGTGATTGTAATATCTAACTTAGAAGTATAGTATACAATATAGTATGTGTGAGTTGTTTAAAAATAACAATAAAAATAGATATTAATATATACATATAAGTATATAACTCGTAAAATAATTACACTAGAATAAACTAATACAATATGAACATTTTAATAATGGTTTACCCTAATGGTAATTATGAATAAAGTAAACATAATGAGTTTGGGCCAATTAAATTTCTCTTTAATTATAAGCTATCATCAATAATTTCTTTAGCATTTTAGTTACATTATTACTATATATTGATGGTTGTTAATCATGTTGTACAATTATGATACATTCGTTTCTATGAAGCTACTGTGATTGTGACTACTCTAAACGTGTATTATTCTCAACTTCAAAATTATGTCCATGCTTTGACAAGCATACATTTAAAGGAGGAAAAAAAGAAGAAAAAAAAAAGACTTAGGAATCAAATTTAAATTCCTCAATACTTCCAACCCCAGTCTTTTTTGGTACTTTTACTGTTTTGTTCAAGACAATTTCTTAACAATGATGACCTTGAGACAACAAAAGAAGAAGAGTAAACTGCTGCTTACGTTCCCGTGGTTTGTTTAAATCTGTGGTTTTAGTCTAATAGTTTCAAATATGTGATTCTCGTTCTTGTGGTTTCATTTTACTTGCAATTAAACCCGTCACCACTAACCTCGTTAAGTCTGGTCGTTAAACCCATCAGTGTGCCCCTTACGTGAGCGGCAGTTTTGTATTTTTTCTCCTCAAATAAACCCCGATCCTAATTCGCAAGCCCCCTATCGTGAGGGTTGAGGTGCATTTGAGGAAAAAAAGGACAAAATTGCCCCTCACGTGAGGGGCACGCTGATGGGTTTAACGATCAGACTTAACGGAGTTAGTGGGATTGGGTTTAATTGCACGTGACATGAAACCACGGGGACGAAAATCGCATATTTGAAACTATTGACTAAAACCTCTGATTTAGACAAACTCGAGAAACGAAAACAACATTTTACTTAAAAAAAGAATCTAAAGTAACATTTAAGGGGTAAATTCCCATTTTCACTTAATTAATTAATAAAAAAAACATGGTAAATATAAATTGATGAAAATCTACAAACCACTGTAAATGAATGTTAGTGAACCAAAGTGGACTTTGAGTGTTGGACAAATTAGACAACGTTTATGTGTTTAACCATCATTGATCTCTTTCTTTGCTACCATGGTGGTTAAGGCATATTAAGATGTATATAAATCTCGGAGATGCGGTTCGAATATATGGAAAAGGTCAAGCAAACTCAACCATTTCTAAATAAGCAACAAACTTGACATATACCATAGGCACAAGCGGCTATGAAGTGACACCATTCGTTATATGATCTTCTAATAAGTTGATACTGTTTTACAACCCTACTCGCATGTTAATCTTATGAACCAACGCGAACAAAATGTGACACACAAGTGGTTATTCATGTACACATTATTTTTAGTCTTACACTATCGAAATAAAGAGAGAGATGCAATGAAAGTAGATAGCAAGCGTCGTTGCACGCAACCGATCATGTATCTCATGGCTATAGGCGTAGTTAATATGTAATAATCATCACTATATAGTCATTGATATATCACACTTCTATGATCTTTTTTTAACCAAACAACTCACATGACTAGGAGGTTAAAAGGTTGGTTTGGTTCATTGGTTGTGTCCCATCCGAGCTTGTAGCTTAGTCTAGGTATATTAAAGTGTCCACATAGTCTATCTAGCTATTATTGTTTGCGTAAATGTTAAGGATAATTAGGACCATTAAAAACAATGATGAGCATATGCATGTCTTCATGAACGACAACTTAGTTTTGTCCCACATATTACAAGTTACTAGCTACGTGCCCGCGCGATGCGGCGTGGTATGCATGCAAACATGTCATACCGTTATCGTATGTGCGTGGCTTCACAATAGTATGTGCGTAACCCGAAGATAGTATGTTCGTATTTCGGCATTGGAATCTTAGCCGGTATTAGTAAGCACGTCACATAACGATTGTACATGTGCAATCAGGTGTCGATGTGCACTTAACGCTGCATTGAACTCGTCTTGACCCGCAACAAGTTCCGTTTGACACTGTTCCAACCCGAAATTCGTTATGACTTGACCCCTTTCAACCCAAACCCGTCCCGTTCCAAACCAAATTAACCTTTTTGTATCGACTCACTCCAACCTTAACCTTGTAGACCCATGACTCGAACCCAACCGATTTGTTTGTCGGTCTTTAATGGTAATCAGGTAACACGTTAACTTTTAAAAGAGAAAAAGTATAGCAATACCATACTCAAATTAAAGATAATAAAATACTCGTTTTTATGGTATAATGTTTTAAAAAAAATATTAGCGTGTGAAAAAATTATAAACGTTTAAACGTCGTCGGGGTAGTTTGTTTAAAATTAGGGGTATCTATGTAACTATTATATAAGTTAACAAAATATGGCTAAAGTTAAAGGACCAAACTTGTAGTTAATTTTGAATAACTTAAAAATCAACCGTATGATTTTACTTTTGCTAAAAGACAAAATTGTCAAAAGACAAAATTGCCCCTAAAATGTCTTAAATTTATGCATTGTAGTTTGTACTAAAAACAATAAGTTTGGTACCTCTTAAAAATTAAGAGTTCAATCACTCATGCTTTATATATAGTATAGATGTTTATTATCATCGGATTTGATTATTTAGAGGGAAATTTCACAAAATAGCCATATTTTTTAACGAAAACCATCAAATAGCCCAAAACCAAATAAAATACCAAAACTAGCTAAAAAATTCCGTTGGATCTGACTAAAACCATTTCGGATCCAACCGAATGTTTGGACCTTTAAAATCGCGACACATATTAACGTTTTAATGGATCCAGCCGAGTTTCTTAAAAGTCCGTCAGATCCGACTGAAATTTAGAGGGTTCGATTGAATTCTTCATCTTCTATTTCTCAAACCCTAAACCTCCAAAACCAACCTCCATCTTCATCATTCTTATTTCCTCACAAAATCAAGCAAATCAATAGTGCAAATTGCTTAGTTTATCAAGAAGAACACAACCATAATGTTCAATTTCACTCTAGAACTCAAAATTAAAAACCCACGAATTGAGAAAACTAGGGTTCTTCAGACAACAGTCAGATCCGACGGAAGCATGAACTGAACCGTCGGATTCGACAGTCTTTTCCTCCGACGGTTCGTCCGGCTAATCGGTCGGCCAAAACCTTTAAACGTTGGATCCAACTGAACATGGCAACGTGACACGTCGTGATAGGCTACAAAGTCTGTTGAATCAGGTATTGTTTCAGTCGAATCCGACGGAATAATATGGCTAGTTTGGGAATTTGTTTAGTCTTGGCTAGAATTGAAAAAACTTGATCAAAAATGGCTATTTTGGAAAATTCCCCTTATTTTAAACAATTAAAAATGTAAATATAAATAACTTTGTTAACTTCAAGTGAAAAAAAGTTATATAATACATTTGTGGTATAATTTTACAAGATAGTGATTACATTAAAATAAAAGGCAAGCGGGCATAAGTTGTGTCATCAATTCAAGTTAACATTTTTGAAGCTCCTATGTAACGACGACAGTGATAGAAGACATTTAAGAACCACCAAACACATTGACAATATCACCAAACACACACACAAAATGCTCAACCTTCATCACCCAGCTGTGTTTGTTTGATGACAAGAGTGAAAAAATGAACATTTGACGTACATTTGTTGGTATTGCATTAAAGTCACCTTAAATTTTGTCCTTCTGAACTTGATTTGTTGTTGTTAAAAAGCTGTAAATATCATAAATGAAATTATGTTTTCTCATATATTTCAAATTTAAGAGTTTAATGTTTAAATCAGTTTATTCTTAAAAAATCAATAAATTAATGATTAAAAACTTGTTCATACGTGCCAAAATGTCTAGATCGTTCAAAACTCTTTCAATGCAACATTTAATTTTCTTTAACAATAAAGTGATTAATTTTTTTTAACTTCTTAAACTATTTGATTCTAGATTTATATTAACATCACCTTACGAAGTATTATACTTCAAAAAATTTATTCATTAAGTGTTGCAATGGTTTGAGTGATGGTGATTTTATCATTCTATGTGACTTGCCAAGCGGTTGACGGCATTGCCATCACGCTTAGCGCATTCATTAAGTGTTGCAATTGTTCGAGTGACGTTTATTGAAAAAAAATTACTTCATGGAAGTGATGGAAACAACATTATATTTAAAACCCCGGAAAAATATATGCTCATTGAATCACTATGAGTAGCACTTGATTCCAAATTTGTAGTTTTAAATGGAAAAAATCATGTTTAGAATTTGTAGTTTTATGAGACATGTTTAGAAAGTTTCATGCCTCTTGAAAACACATATTTTATGTTCTGTGTCCCATAATTTATGACCACTATATTGTTAGAATACTAAATAAGCACACATTTGATATCCTACTATCAAAATTATTCACAAGAGTTAACACAAACAGCAAAAAAAAATTATAAGACCAAGTAAAGGTATTAACCCAAAGAGAATGTAAAATACATTTTAACACATGTATACAACGGAATCCAACTTGAAAAAACTGGCACGTGGCACCATTTAACACATGTATGTGTTTCCTTTCTACCTTTTTTTGTTTTGTTGTGATGTATATTAGGCTACTAGTTTGAGACCCGTGTACTACACGGGTAATTGTTGAAAATTTTAAAACTTGACCATTAAGTGAAATACCGTCAACAAAATTGATCATATATTGTTAATACAATTACAATTAAATTAAAATTACAAAAATTATATAACTAAGATTACACAAATATGTTACAAATAGGTAAAAACTTTCTTTTACACTACATTTGTGATTGTATTAGCATGTATACATTGTTTATCAAAAATCAAAATTTCTAGTCCATATTTGCTTGTAACTCTTAATAAAGTAAAATATGGGCCTGCTTATAACTCTTGATATAGCTATATATAGTTGTTCGTGTGACAAAAAAAAGTTCTCTAAATACATAACTCTACATAAATGATAATATATATCCATGATACTAATAAAAAAAATATTCATATACATAAAATATCATAACTTTTAATCAATTAACATGATGTTATTTGAGAATATCTCCTCATGTTTATAAAAAAAACATTATTATCTCAACAACCATATACCTGACTTTGATGATATAATTATCCTTAAAATCTTTACAATTTGAAATTGATTAATCATAATAAATTTGTTATTAATATTCCGTGTATGACAAATTTTTAATTGACTTTATATTTTACAATTAAAAATTGTATAATCAAACAACATAAAAACCGAAAATTTAAATATAACAAAATGATTTGTTTATTTCGTATGAATGTAATTGCCAGGAAAATGAAAAATACATACTAACATTAAAACTATGTTCAAATAATAGTGATTATTCTGAGTTAAAAGAATATTAGAAAATTTAAAGTTGCATAAAATGAATGTAGTGATTCTTATTTATAATCCTTGAAAGTAGGGCTGCCACTTTTACCCGTAACACGAAACCAAACCCAAGAACACCCGTACCTGAACCCAAACTAACCTGACACGGGAAGCCCAAACCCAAGAAAATACTAACCCGAACCTGAACCGAAGTAATTCAGGTTGGTTCTTGGGTCCGAATTCTAGTTTTCGGGTCAACCCAAAAACTTTTAGTTTTAAAAATCATATCTATTTTTAGGTATTAAAGGTTAAGCTTTAGCCGCTGACATTATCATAATTTAGTCCAAGTCGATTGTTCTCATTCCATATATATTATGAATTTAATATTTATTGTTTATTATTTTGAATATAAACCATAATAAACATTTTAATTAACACTTCAAAATTCATTAATTGTCTCTTGTCAATCCATATAGAGAATAATTATTATATGTAGTAATGAATTTAGCTAGAATAAACCTATAATTTTAATGTCATATATTGAAATGACTTAAAAAATAATGACCATATATGAAAATTGGTTGAAAAAAAGTGAGGATGACTATGGTATTGACAAGTGGCAAAAGTGACAGACTTTTCTTATAATAGATAGATTAAAAAAGTGCGCGGCTCGCTCGAAACTCGTTCAAAAATAAATCAGCTCGAAAAAGTTCGATTTAAATGAGCTCGGCTTGACTCGGCTCGATTTCTCAACGAGCCAAAATCGAGCCAGGGTTAGCTCGGCTCGTGGCTCGACTTGTCAGCTTGGCTCGTTTAGATTAAACCCTAAATTTTAATATTTATATATAATAATAACATACCAAGTAATAAATAAATAAAAAAATATTATACATATATTATGTCACTAGATATCTAAAATCTTATAAAAATAACTAAATAAAACATATAAAGTTATAAATTCTCTAGTTTATAAATTTTATATTATATGAAATTTAAAGTTATAATTTTTATCTTTTATATATCAAAATTTGTCAAATATAAAATAAAAAAAAATCAAATATAAAAAAAATAATAAAAAATAAAGGAACCCAGCTCGACGAGCTCGAGTTCGATAAAAAAACGAGTCATCTCGTGCCATCTCGATTAAGTTTGAGCTCGAGCTCGAGCACACTCTGGCTCGACATGGTTGCAGCCCTAATGTATATACACAAGAACTTTTTTTAATGCATTAGTTCTAAAGAACCTAGTCTTAATTCAAACCCTATCAAATTTACAAAATATAATGTTTTATTTTACTTAGTCTTAATTGTGTAACAAAAAATTTCAATGCCAATAGATGTTTCATCTTCATATTCTAGTAGGTATAATAGCTCTTGAAAAACCTTTAAATTGTATTAAGATTTAAGAGTTATAGGATGGGAAAACATAAGAAAATATAACATTACTACACAATTAAATGCTATTTATTAGGATTTAATAGATGCTTAATGAGAGATACCAGAAGTCATGGAGAAAGGTAAGATTTAGGCCTGTAAACGAACCGGACGTTCGGTGAACTGTTCGTGAACCGTTCGGCGGAAAGTTCGTTTATGTTCGTTTATTTAATAAACGAACGAACATGAACACAAAATTTGTGTTCGTTTAATTAAATGAACGAACATGAATAAATGTTCTGTTCGTTCATTTATGTTCATGAACGCTCGTTTATGTTCGTTTATGTATTAATAGAAAATAATTAAATATTATCTGGATATTTCATGTGATTAAAGGTTTTATATTTGTTAATTTGTGTTCATTTATGTGTTTTCAGATTTAAGTTTGTTTATGTTTGTTTGTGTTCATTCACATTGGTTCATATATGTTTATTTATGCTTGTTTATCATTGTTTAGTTATGTTTGTTTAGATAAATAAGCAAACAAACATTAGCGAACACAAATGTCCATTTTTAAATAAACGCACATGAACATAAATATTTGTTCGATTAATTATAAAGTTAAATGAACAAACACGAATATGCCCTTGTTCATGTTCATTCGATTCATTTACGGGCTTTCAATATTCACATTGATGAATACATCGGTCTTATTCTCTAGCCTCTACCGATTTTATTTGTGTTCGTTTGTGTTCGTGAACCGTTCGTGAACACGTTAATTTTTTTAATAAACGAACACGAACATAATATCTCATTCGGTAAGTGTTCGTGAACCATTCGTGAACACAATATTTTCTTAACGAACGAACATGAACAAGGCCTCGTTCGTGTTCGATCGGTTCGTTTACGGCCCTAGGTAAGATGTTAGATGTATTAGTCAAAAGTCGTGTTCTTCATCGCTAGCCTGAAAATTCAATATCTGTATACCAAATTATCAAAAGCGAACATAGGAATAGTAGAAGTGGTAATACTACTAAATAACAATAATAATAATAATAATAATAATAATAATAATTACCAATGAAAAAAGCGTGTTACTGTGTTATATTATGGAGTGCTACCACTAGTGAACTTTATAATTATTAAGTTTCAATGGTTATAACAAATGAGCTTTATTTCTTTTTTTTAGAAATAATCATGGTTTTCAAGAAATTTTTAGAATTGTAAAAATAACGGTCGAATTTGACGTACATCATTTCTGATGAGACGGATTAGATTGGCCACTAGAATCTCACCACGTGACACGATGTATGGTCTTCCGGATAAAAACGAAGTTTTTCCATCGCATGACGCAATTGTTTTTATCGGCCGACGTAATTTTTTCATCTTCATCTTCTACATCTCAAACTCTAAAACTTCCACAACTAACCTCCATCTCTGTATTTCTTATTTCTTCATATAATCAAGCAAATCCATATTGTAAATCGATTAGTTTTTCGAGAACACAACCACGGTGTTTATTTTTCACGAATTACATTTGTTTTTGAGAAATTCACGCCAGAAAGCGACGAACCCATGAGTTCAATTTAGAAAAATTCGATGGAAGGTTAATCTTCGTCGGATCCGACAGTAATATAATTAAATCGTCTGACCCGACTCTTTTTTTTTACTGCATCTCCTTCACGAATGCGTTGGAAAAACTCCCAATCAGTCGGATCCGCCGAAAAATGAAACATGTGGAGACTTCTGATAGGCTATATATTACTTTTAAAAATGCATGATCGACATTTACTATTTGAAGAATTTTCCCTTATTTCATTATTTTCCTATGTAGGCCATCTTACATAGAATAATCAATAGTAAATAAACTTTCTATAATATGTTCATGTAATCCCGTAGAAAAGTCGAGTTGTGACGGCTACCAAATATTTGTTTCTTGGGGACTACGTCCCACCCCATCAAAATCAAAATATTAAAACAGTAAAAAGAAAATGACATGCCAACTACTTGCTAACTTACCTTCTATATTTTTTTATTCTCGTAGACTCGTGAATAAAACGTTTGATTAAACTCTGTAACGCTTGTGGTCACAAGTTCGAATATCACTTTCGGCATAAAAGTTTTAATGCCATAAACAGTGGTGTCATAATGTTCTCTGACATAGGCAAGTCAGATGGTTTTATGAGTTGTCGGTTTTCTCCTAGAATGGTTTACCGCCATTCTCGAGCCTTAACTAACGATGGACGATTGAAAACTCGTCTAAGGTATGAACGCATCTGCGCTATGATGAGACATGTCACTCAACCCGAATTGTCATCGTCATTCAAAAAAAAAAGTTAACTGAAAATTTCCATTTTCATTCAAGAGGATACGAGTTCCGTTTTGAACTTTTTGAAACTACATCTACAATCCTCACAACTCACTCGTGTATAAAAGTTTGATCACTTAATTAACTGACTTTAAATTATTCCAAACCAAAATCACCCCTTATCATCTAGTTTTGCCGTCCCATGAATGGCGCCAATGAAGAAACACTAAATGACCCCGGCAGATTACGGATAATTTTAGGGTTAAATAGATGTTTCCCACGAGGGTTAGGTCCGGCAAAGATGGTTATTCTTCTCGACCTGCAAAACAGACACCGTGAGCTCGTCACTGAGAAAGGGGGGTTCCTCCTTGTGACCACCCTCCGGCGTGAGAATCAGACTAGATTGCTCTGAGTATAAGTGTATATTGAGAGAAATAGCTAGAGAAGATAAGATGATGATACCGTTCCAAGGTGTTGGAGTATTTATAGCCGAAGGTAGGTTTCCAAGCAGGTACGGCCAGCTGTATATAATATTCCTTTTCCACCAACCACGGGCTACGTTCGTGCCACGATGGGAGTTGGTGGGTAGGCAGCGGCTGATAGTGACATTTTGTACTGGAGCGTGCTCCTCCTCGTACTATTGTCGGTGAGCTGTCACCCTGTGATTGGTTCATGGGCTGCTTTTGTCAGATCTTGTCTATTTGTCCATACCTTGGCAGGTATAGTACAAAAGATCTTCTAGAAGCGTACGGACTGGATCTTTTGGGCGGGAATATTCCCGCCCTGCTCATTCCTTCAGGTGACTGCTGAAGTATAAGAGTTAGTGCCTTATGCGTGTAGCCTTACTGTTAGTGCGGGTAGCCTTCCTTCTTGGCTTGTACCCATAGCTGCGGGAACAGGCAGGGTACTGTACCAAGGGAGGCTTTCCTGCGGGAACAGCTGGCTTACTGCGTGTAAGGTCTTCATCTCTCTGAGCATGGTGGGTCCTGCGGAACCAATTGGTCTTTGCGCAGACGTACCTCTTCAAGGTGTGTCTTGCGGGTCCAACTGGGCTTTGCGGCGACCTACCTCTTCACACCTTCTAATGTTTTATTTGTCCCCACTTCATCCTAATTCTCCTTTTCCAACCACCGTTCCCCTATCTTCTTATTCATATATATCAAGTTCACATTTTTGGAGTGTTGTTTGCATAAGTGTTTCACATGTGAACTACAATGGTACATTCAAGTTCAAATTAAGATTTTTATAGTTATTCAAATTCAATATAATTTAAGTATTACCGCTATCAATCAATCAATCATAACCATTGTAATTCCACCATTAGCAAAGCTATAAGTAGGTTTAGGAAGGGTGGAATATAGGCACATCGTATCTCTATCCAATGAGATAAAGAGGTGGCTTTCAGAGAGACCCTCAGCTCTAAGTATTGACTATTACATGTTAGTAAATCGGGTATATACACTATACAAGAATCATAAGCGGGTAGGAACCTATGCTATCAATAGCGGTGCTATAGCGGTTATCGGTCCGGTGGTGAAATAGCGGTCGAAATATCGGTCCAAATAACGGTTCTGATATTTGCAGCGCTATTTACCGCTATTTCGCCGATATTTGGCCACCGATATATCGGACTTAGCGGTGAGATTATCAGTTTAATATTTTTTACCCAATTGTTACTTTTTTTGGCTCAAACTGTAAGTCCATAGCCCAATTTCATTATGATTATTATTGAACTATAAGCTTATTGCCCTAAAAATATCTCATCGCTGCTGATGCTCATCTCCGATACCTGTTTCTTCAGCCGCTGTTGATGCTTATATATTTATGGCTTTCGATTAAGTGATTAAATCATGTCTTAAATTAAAAATATTGTTACTTTGTGTTTTGAACTATTGACTTTTATGATTTTGGTATCAAGATTTAAGTATTATTATTAGATAACTTTTGGTGTTATATATATATATACACACACACACAGCTATCCCACCGCAATAACCGATATCTTAGATATCGGTCATTGACCGATATCCGCTATTTTTTGGCATTAACTGCATAGGTAGGAACTGGTTACGGGTTTGGTCAACAAAAGTCAAGAATCGGGCTGCGTATAAACTTGTTTCAGGTATGTTGGGTCTTCACTGGTGCCAACAAGTTTTCTGTTAGGTTTTGGCTGGGTAGCGTCCGGGTTTTGATCGAGTAGAGGGGAAACGGTTCCACGTCCGGGTGTAGCTCCTCAGAAAAACCAAAACCCAAATTATACACCCGAGTCGGGTAGGACCGGGTCCAGTTCTGACTCAGGTACACCGAGTCGGGTCCATAACTGTTATTTTATCACCTATATTCATGAATTTATACAGATAAACTTACAAATTCGATCAACTACTGTTTATTTCACATTTTAAAAAAACATGATTTTTATATAATAGATTTAAACATGTGATAAGTGTCGTTTGCGTAAAGAAATGAGATCCGGTGCAAATAGAACTTTACGATAGAAATACAAATAAAAAGAATTAAGTAGCGCAATATTAAAACCCTGATTTAAAATTACAGCCTAATAATAATTAGTCTATACATACAACTACTCATAACTATTTTTGCCATTCGTATTTTTCTCACTATTAAGAGTGGTGTGAACCTTACTGAAGAGGTATGTACCCGCCTCAACACGGAGCAAGGCGGGTCAACTCACGAGATAAAGACAAGAAGCTTGAAATCAAGACATTATGAAGGCACTAAGCCAAAACCTATGCGCATGGCGCATACCACACATGCTCAGGCATCATATGCCCAGGCACCACACATGCTCAGGCATCATATGCCCAGGCACCACATATGCTCAGGCATCACATGCTCAGGCATTATATGCCCAGGCACCACATATGCTCAGGCATCATATGCCCAGGCACACATATGCTCGCACATCACATATGCTCACGCATATCACATATGCGCGCGGCGCATCACACATGCTCGTGCATATCACATCTGCGCATGAAACATCTGCGCGTGAGAATAAAGAGAAGACCTCGCGCATCCTCAGGATTGGCGCATATCGCACATGCACATAATCAACCTCGTCCTTATCCAAATCAGGATTAGGGCAACCTTGATTGTGCACGTCAGACAACCTTCCAGAAGGTATCTTTTTAAGGAATAAGAATATGCTGATGTGACAGCTGCCAAATGAAAGGTGGACAACTCAGCATGACACATGTGCTACCACGTGATTACAACCAATGAGAAAGCACCAGGTGTCCCAGAGGACACGTGGCGCAGAGTAATTGGAGGAGGCCAACAAGGCTGAGCCCAATCAGTGGAAACCCTAGCACTATAAATACAGCATCAACTCCACAAGGAGGGAGAACATTCACACTCAATGATTCACAGTTACAGCCAGTAACATACATTCATTTCACATTCAATCATATTCAATTACATTCAATCAGACAGTTACATCCAGTAACACAACCACACAGAGTATTCAGCTATTAAGCAATACTCTCCAGAATTCCTTACTCTGACATATTATTATCTTCTCCACAAATACTTATTCTCACACCGGAGGGTTACCCCAAAGAGGACCCCTCTGTCCCTTTCTGAGGGGTAAGTTGACGGTGCTGTTCATTTTGTAGGTGGAAGAACCCAGATCCAAGAAAACCATCGGTGAAATAGTATAATCACACCCGAGGAAAGTAGATCGTCTACCAGTGAGTCGATCCACGCTTCTTCATTGGCGCCATCCACTGTTACAACGGCAACAAGATCTCATCAGATCTATAAAAAAACCAATTTTCACCATGGTTTCTGGCGTTCATAACGTTGATCAAGTTCTGGAGGATATTGAACGTGAGGATGTTAATGAGGGACAACAGTTTCTGAGGGCGCCGCGTGATTCTACGCGCGCCACCAGTAACCGTCCTTTCATCACAACTCCTCATGACCAGACTGAAACTCCTCCAGAAGATCTTACGTTACAAAATCTTGCCGGCGCGAAACAAAAAGGACCAATGGGTCCAGAAGAGGAAACAAATGATCCTAAAAATGGCTCATAAACGAGCAGCGGCGTCTAATGGACAAGTATAATGAGATGGTCAAACAGAAAAAGCTAGCCGACTTAACACAAAGGCAAGCGCTTGATAAGCAAACTGTCCATGGAACAAAAAGGCCGCGCGCGCCGGAAGAAGGACATTCTGTTCACACTGCACACACTGAGTTCAGTGATGAAGAAGTGCACAGCATGAGGAAGACACGAGATACTCATGCAGGAGGCTCACAGCTCCGCGCGCCTGTGAACATGGCGCCTGGAGCCAGAGCCGATCTGGATCTGCACATGCCGTACAGCCCACCAGTTAGAGGGCAAGTGGACGTAACCACACCGTACAGACCAGCCATCTTGGTAAAGCATTCAAAGTTCACTGCGCGCATCGCGCAGGCTCCCATCCAGCACAAAACCAAGATGCCAAGTGGTTTGGGTAAATATGACGGCACAACAGATCCAGACGATTTCTTGCAAGGTTTTTATAACACGGGAAACCTAGAGAGCTGGACGATGCCAACATGGTGTCACATGTTTGCTCGCTGCCTTACGGGCCGCGGCGCGTGTCTGGTTCGAGAGCTTGCCCACTGGGCAAATTGATGGGTTCGAGGAACTATTGGAAAAATTCCAAGCCCACTTCGTACAGCAGCGCAGACACACGCGCGACCCTGATGACATCATGCACTGCGTGCGCAGGAATGATGAAACGATTGAAGACTACATCACTCGTTTCAATCAGGAGTCTCTGGCGATCGGAGGGATCACTGAACAACTACTGCGCGTGGCCTTTATACAAGGCGCGCGCAGTGATCAACTCCGCCGAGCTCTCGTAAGCAGAGATGGCATGCCCACCACATGGGCCAAGTTAATGGAAGCATCGCGAGTTTTCGCGAGGAACGAAAAACAAATTGCCCAAGATAGGGCAAGAGAAAGAGCGCATCAAGCTGAGTCACCGCGCAGCAAAGAAAAGAGGGGCAAGCAGAACTCTGTATGGTCCAGGTTGCAACCAACCAGTTTTTCTTCCGCGGAAAAGCAGGCGCAACCAAGCTCGCCCCAGCCCCAAAAAGATGTTCGTAATCGCGGGGAGGGTGACAAAAGGGAGGGCGGCAGAGATCATAGCAGACCTCTGCCAAGAATATGGACTCCCCTCACTAAAACGCCTTCACAGGTGTTAAACACTGAGAATGTCCAATTCAAAAGCCCCAAGCCACTACACTACAAGGGACCATCAGACAGTGGCAAGTACTGTGAGTTTCACAAATCCACAGGACACAACACTGACGCATGCCACCACTTGAAGGATGCAATTGAGAAGGATGTGAAATCAGGCAAGCTGGCTCACCTGGTGAAAAACTCAAGACCAGATGATGAACAATCAGGAGCATCAGCCAGCAAAAAGTACAAAAGAATCTGTGTAGCCGAGGGAGGAAGGAAAGGGCAGACATCAAGAAAGAGAAGCGCGCAAATACAAGGAGATTGGCGCGAGCAGCAAGTCATCTTCCCAAGAATCAGGGGAGGCCCTTCCATCAGCAGTCCTCTTGTTATCACTACACACATTGCTCATTACGAAGTGTCAAAGGTCCTGGTGGACACTGGCAGCGAGTCAGACATCATGTATGAGCAATGTTTCAGGAAACTGGATCCGGCAGACCAAGCAAGGCTTGAAATTGTGAATGCACCAATCTCTGGTGTTTCAAATGAAATCATCCATCCCCTAGGTCAAATACAATTTGAACTAACTATGGGGGATGAGAAACACAAGCGAGCCGAAGTTGTTAACTTCTTGGTCTTGCCCACCACTTCATGCCACAATATGATCCAGGGTAGGGGAACGATTGCCCAATTCAACGCCATACCGTCGCCAGCGCACGGCGCGTTGGGGTTCCCAACACCAACAGGTGTAACTTTTGTATACCGGGATCATTTGTGCGCAGTGACAAGTACTCCGCGGGAGGGGAGAATGAAAACTCCAATGGCAGAAAACGCGCCAGAGGAATGGATTCTCAACCCAAAATTCCCGGAGCAGAAGATCACAATTGGCGCAACGATATCAGACGACACGAGGGTGAGAATGAAAAGATTGCTCACAGCATATATGTCGGTCTTCGCGTGGCAACACTCTGATATGACTGGGGTTCCGCGAGACCTGGCACAACATTCTCTCAACACCTTCAAGTCTGTTGAGCCAATTGCGCAGAAGAAGAGAGTCATGGGGGATGAAAAGGCGAGGGCCATGAATGAGCAGGTTGAGGATCTACTGCGAGCAAACATCATCCGCCCGATACGATACCAGACATGGGTAGCCAATCCTGTGATGGTAAAGAAGAGTAACGGGTCATGGAGGATGTGCATTGACTTCAAGGACCTCAACAAAGCGTGCCCAAAGGATTGTTACCCCTTACCAAACATCAATGCAAAGGTGGACTCCGTGGCGCCATTCAAACTCAAATGTTTCCTGGATGCCTACAAGGGCTATCACCAGATTCAAATGGCACCACAAGATGAGGACAAGACCGCCTTCAGAACCGACAAGGGTGTTTTTTGTTACACAAAAATGCCCTTTGGTTTGAAGAATGCGGGCGCCACCTACCAAAAACTTATGGATGCCGTTTTCAGCGAGCAAATCGGAAGAAACCTAGAAGTCTATGTGGATGATTTGGTGATCAAGAGCAGGGAGGAAAAGCAAATGCTCAAAGACATCGAAGAACCCTTGGGCGCCTAAAGGAAGTTAACATGAAGCTCAATCCGAGCAAATGTACTTTCGGCGTACTAGAGGGAAAATATCTAGGTGTAATGGTCACCAAGGATGGTTTCAAGGTGAACCCTGAGAAGGTGGAGGCCATCCTTGACATGCCCTCGCCATCCACCATGAAAGAAGTTCAGAAGCTGAATGGTAGATTGGTATCGATCAACAGGTTCCTAGCGAACCATGCAACCAAATCTACCCCATTTGTCAACACATTGAGGAACTGCTTAAAGAAAAGCCAATTCAAATGGACTCTTGAGGCCGAGCAAGCTTTCAGGGAGATAAAAGAGTGTTTGATAAATCTGCCCGCGCTCACAGCTCCACTTCCTGGTGAAACTTTGACATTATACTTATCAGCAGGAGAGCGCGCCATCAGCGCAGTATTATTGGTGGATCGCAAGGGAATCCAAACGCCAATATACTATGTGAGTCGGGTGCTGACAGATCCTGAGACGCGCTACTCCATCATGGAAAAGTTAGTTTTGTCACTAACACACGCGTCGCGCAAGCTTCAAAGATATTTCAATGGTCATCCCATTGAAGTTCTGACGGGTTACAACATCCAGCAAGTTTTGCGGCGCCCAGCGCTCTCGGGAAGGCTTACAAAGTGGGCGCTGGAATTAGGCGAGCACACGATCGCCTATAAGCCACGTCCAGCAATAAAGGGTCAAGTCTTGGCTGATTTCATAGCCGAGGTCCCCGAAGGAAGAGTTGAAGAGGCTCAGCGCGAGGTAGACCCTCCGCAAGCCAATGATGAAGAAAATGTTTGGAGATTGTTCACTGACGGAGCCTCAAACAACGAAGGGTCCGGCGCAGGCTTAAAACTGGTGGATCCAGAGAATCATGAATATACTTACGCCATCAGGTTGGACTTCAAAAGCACCAACAATGAGGCTGAGTATGAAGCCCTGCTGGCTGGCTTGCGCATCGCGCAAAAATTCGGAGTAAAAAAGCTAGAGGCCCATGTTGATTCATACTTGGTAGCAGCACAGGTCAATGACCTTTATGATGCCAAGGAGAACACCATGCCTCTATATCTAGAGCAGGCGAAAAAGCTCATCGAGCAATTTGACTGCTTCAGAATTATTCATATTCCGCGCAGTGAAAACAAATCTGCAGACGCGCTGAGTAAGATGGCATCAACCAGTTTTGATCACTTTGGCAAAGATGTCAGGGTAGAAGTAATGAGCAACCCGTCGGTGGTAGCGAAGTCTGTCCTGGTAACTCATACAACCCCTTCATCATGGATAACTCCAATAATGGAATTCTTGAAGGAGGGAAAGGTACCAGATGATCGCGCGCAAGCGAGGAAGATAAGACACAAGGCGCAGAACTATGAACTGCTTGATGGTACATTGTATCGACGCTCTTATCTTGGGCCGCTCATGAAATGCCTAAATGCTGAGGAAGCAAGCTATGTGATCAGAGAGATACATGAAGGAATCTGTGGAATACATGCTGGCCCGCGCATGGTGGTTGCCAAGGCAATGAGCGCAGGTTACTATTGGCCTGGCATGTACTTGGACGCTCTAAAAGAGATCCAAAAATGCAAAGCATGTCAGAGCTATGCGCCAAACACCATGCGGCCAAAAAACAACTTGATTCCGGTGACCTCCGCATGGCCTTTCCACAAATGGGCAATCGACATTGTGGGTCCCCTACCGCAAGCGCCAGGGCGAGTAAAATTTTTGGTAGTGGCAGTAGACTATTTCACGAAATTGGTTGAAGCCAAGCCACTAGCAAAAATCACAGCCGAAGCGATGAAGCAGTTTATCTGGAGCCACATCATATGCCGTTTTGGCTTGCCCATGGAAATTGTGAGCGATAATGGCAAGCAATTCACTGACAAGAAGATATCCAGCTGGCTCAAGGAATTGCGCATCAACCAAATCTTCACTTCGGTATATCACCCTCAGGGGAATGGCCAAGTGGAGCGCGCGAATCAAAGCTTGTTAAATGGGCTGAAGAAAAGGTTGGACGGAGAACCTCATTCGTGGGTTGAAGAGCTACCTAATGTCCTGTGGGCGCACAGGACATTAAGCAAAACCAGCAACGGCGAATCCCCGTTCAGCCTAACCTATGGAACAGAGGCAATGATTCCAGCAGAAATTGGATGCCCATCCCATAGAGTGCTCATGATGAACAAGACTGATAACGAGCGCGAAAGGAGGTTGGATCTCAACTTACTTGAAGGGCGCAGAGAGGCGGCTATCATCAGTGAAGCCAAGTACAAGAAAAAGCTGGAAAAATATTACAACCAGCGCGTGAAAGAATGCCACTTCAAGAAAAATGAATTTGTCCTTCGAAACAATGAAGCTAGCCGCGCGATACCCCCGGGAAAAATGTCCCCCAATTGGGAGGGACCTTATCAAATCTCAGAAGAATTGGGGAAAGGCGCATATGCTTTAAAAGATTTGAATGGAAAGAAGATCCCGCGCGCATGGAACGCGGCACAGCTTAGAAAATGTTTCATGTAAATGTCAAGATTGTAATCAAGGCTTTTTAAGCCATTATGAATAATGATACGCGCTATCTTCTATTAATGTGGATTCTATTACCTTTTGCATACATATTTCACACCTCCCATTATTAGTTTTGAGCAATATCACAACATTGTATTGACATCAAAACGAAATAAAACGAGGTAAAACATACATGCGCGAGCTTCAAGCTCAAACGCGTTAAGGAGTCTTAACTCTAAAGCGTCAGGGCCTTAGCCCAATTCTATTACCTCTCGCATACATGTTTCACACTTCCCTTTATTAATTTTGAGCAATATGATAACATTGTATTGACATCAAAATAAAATAAAACGAAGTAAAACATACATGCGCAAACGCGTTAAAGAGTCTTAACTCTAAAACGTCAGGGCCTTAACCCAATAATGTGAGCCTTAGCTCAAATCACTCACAACATCCATCCTACATACTGCGCAGCCTGACCATAAAACACCTAAACACAACTAAGGCAAAGCAAACGCCAAAACATAGTTGTTAAGGTCTCAGGTTGGGGTCGCGCAGAAAACTGTAATGGATATCTGAGCAACACACTGACGCTTAAGGTTAAAAAACTCATAATTCCATAAACGCGCGATAACGTCGCGCAAAAGAGGAATAATGAAAGCGCCAAGACACGTGTCAACATAATCAAGATATGGCAAAATCACTTACAATATGACAAGGGTTAAGTATAATAAATTCCTTACAACCTTGTTCTTATTCCAACGTGCAAGCCTATCTTATATTCAACAAGCAAACATGCGATATAAAGAGATAAATGCGAATGCGCAAGATGTGAAGAAGGGAAAAACAATATTTCATTCCAAAGTATTGAAATTTACAAGTTTACAAGATGAGATACAAACTACAAAAAAAAAAAAAAAAAAAAAAAAAAAAAAAAAAAAAACATGAAGGGCTTCTCAAGTCTCCACGTTGACATCAGCCTCTTCATCATCCTCATCATCGCCCTCAGCATCTGGCGCAGCCTGCTCCTCATCATCTCCAAACTGACCGTAGTCAAGTTGTTCATCTTGTATGGAGACTTCTGGCGCAACAGTGTCAGGAGCGGATCCTTTGGCCACGCCAGAGCCGCTAGCAACGCCAGCATTCTCCGCGCCATCGTCGCCGCCAGCCCCTTCGCACTCGTCAAGTAATTTCTTTAGCGCGCCGAGGTCGGGCTGGTCAGCAAGCGCGGATATCTGCAAATCATAAGCAAAAATATGAGTACAAAAAGACTTAGAAAATAAGTCAAGGCAATCTCATTAAGGTTAAAATACCTGCGCAAGGATGGGAATGGGAGTGTTCATGTACTTCTCCCCCATCGCGGTCATTTCCGCGCAGGCAGCGTTGCTCTGATAAGGGTACTCGGATGGGTTCTTCTTCAACATGCCATATTCATAACCATCCGTGAACCCTTCAGCTCGGCCCACCAAGCGCGCGGCAGCGTTGCAATCCATCACCAGGGCCTGAAACTCGTTTGAGTATTTCATCGCGTAAGCGCAACGAGTCATGCCCTGTGAGATCAGACAGTGGCGATCCTGCGCGAGGCCAGCAACACACGTCTCGAGGGCAGGAACTTGAGAGTTTAATAACTCAACAGTTTCCTTAGTCTTTTTTAGCTCCTCTTTGTCAGACGCTGCTGCCGCCAAGATTTCTTCTTTTTCCGCCCGCGCAGCATCAAGTGCTTCCTGGCTAGACGCTGCCGTCGCCAGGGCTTCATCTTTATCGGCCTGCGCGGCCGCCAGCTCCTTCTTCAGGCGCGCAACCTCACTCTCCAGTGAAGATTTTTCAGTGACAGACTGGACAAGAGCCTGGTCACGCGCATCCGCCTCGAGCTCCAAGTCGCGCGCTCTGCGCGCGTACTTGGCAGCATCCGCCTCCGCCGCCTGCAGCTTCTCCCGCGCCGCCTGAAGCTCATGCTCGCGCTTCACGAAGGCGCTGTTGGCACTGGCTCTGTTCTCACTGAGCTCGGCTTGGAGCTTCTCAGCTCTCTCGCGAGCATCAGAAAGATGCCAAGCAGACACCTTAGCCTCTTGCTTCGCTTCCGCAAGAGCATCACGTACTTTTACGTAATCAGAGCGAAGCTCTTGGGAGGCAGCAAAGAAGGCCGACCCAGCAAACATGTGATCATTGAGCAGGTCGTCGCGAGCGCGGTCCTCCTGGAACCTTCTTTCAGATGGAGGCACAGCATGAGCCCAGAATTCCGCACACACCCCCATGGACTGAAATGTGCTATCTTCAGTAATATTCCATCTCAGGCGGTAAGTGTGATCGGCTTCCTGCAAAAACAAAGAAATTATCTAAGTCATCAAAACATTAAGATGGAAGTCCGCGCAGCAGAACAAAAAATAACCTATACCTGCGGGGATGAAGCAGAAAAGTCATCGCCAGCCCTACGAGAAGGCTCCGCCGCGAAACCACGTGGCGCAACAGGGCTGGCGCGGGCGCCCGCGGAGTCTTCAACTTCAAACTCCTCACCCTCCTCTGAAATAGGCCTCTTCTCCTGCGACCTAGAATCAAAATCGGTCTCGCGGGGAGGGCTGTGCGCAGGAGGAGGTGAGGGAGGTCTCGACGCCGCCAAGTCAGCGCGCAAGACGGCCTCCTGCTCCTTAGTAATGCCGATGAGGGGAGATTCATCGCTTGCAGGAGCAGGAGCAGAGCCAACGGCGCTGGGAACGGCGCCAGGAGTGACGCCAGAAGCTTGTGCACCAGCTACGGCTTCTATGAAAAAATCAACAACAAGAAATGGTTCAGGACTTGATCTAAAAGAGTCAGAAAATAAGAGCGCAATACGTACCTTGGCGCAACTCCGTTCGCGCAGCAAACATCGCCATGAAATCCATCCTACCCTTCTTTGAGGGTAAAACGGGGGACTTCGAAGCGACCTCCGGCGCAGCCTCGGCATCTTGTTGCGCTGTCGCCGGCTCTACAAACATTTGAGTAAGACAAGATTCATTAGTAATCCTTTAAGGATCGCGCTCATAGAAACATAAAGGATAAGCAAAGTTTACCTGTCGCGGGCGTTTCCGCCGCGCGAAGGGAAGAGGTAGCGGCACCATGTCTCAGGTGGACAGGAGGTCTGCCCACTTTTATAGGCAGGGAAGACAAGGAAACCTTGGTGGTAAACTCTTGGGTTTTCCCAAATCCCCCCGCCTGAGTAGGAGGGTCCTGAACAACAGGGGCATCATCCTTCTTCTGCTTCTTACTGGCCCCTGCGCCAGTTTTCCCCTTAGCTTTACGCTTTAGTTGGGGCGCCTCCTCTTCCTCCTCCTCTTCCGCGAGATCCAGCTCGTAGTTCTCCAGCGCATCTACAATAAATGCAACAGAAGTGTTAGCAAAATTTGGTATTGTGAAGGAAAATGCATAAGTACAAAGGCTTACCAGGCGCATCGCTGTCGAAGACAAATCCCAGATCAATAGGGATGAACATGTCATCAAAGCGATCCGGGAAACCAACCTCCCCAGCGCCAAGCGCGACGGAGCCACCCTCCATGTGCTCATCATAGGCAGCATGGATATACTCCTTGGTGACTGCACAAAACAAGTCAAATGAGTTCAGTAAAAAGAATTATATTCGCGCAGAGGTAAAGCAATGAGATAAAACTTACATGACCCGTCGACTTGGATAACGGGCTCAAGCGCGCTGTCCACCCACCTCTTGCTCATACCAACCCCTACCAGCGTCTCCTCACAAATGTTCTTGGCGGGGGATGGTTCAGCGGTCAGCTTATTAACCCAGGCGCCAGTTGGGTTCTTGAGGACACCCACATCCGCAGGCGCAGAAGAAATCGAGCGCATGGTCATACGGATGGGGATAACACCAGCCCTTATGTAGAAAAACCTCTCAGACCAGTCATGAAGGCTCTTAAATGAAACAGTGGAGCACTTCACCTTCTGACTGCGAGGAATAAAAGAGAACCAACTGTCTTGGATCTTGGGCTTGTAAAAAAACTGAAAGCGCCGAGGGGTGGGCTCCTCGCGCTGGGATTTGCACATGAACTCAAAGTGAGTCATGCGCACAAGTCCAAACGGATGGACTTGGGATATATGAATCCCATAAAACTGAAGCAGTGCACCCACAAACCTTGTCATCGGGAGACGAAGGTTGCAGTGGGTGAAAAAATGGCTATATAGGGATATATAGCCGGTAGGCGGGTCCGCCGCCGTTTGCCCGGCCACAGGCAACATGCAGCCAAACAGGGTGGGAAAACCCTGAGAGGCGATAAGGCTGTCAAGATCAGCCTGCCTCAATTTGCAGGGGATTTCATTCCACCTCTTCACCGCCTTGGTCCTCCCTATCTCCTCCGATGAGCCCTCAGCAGCCTTCTTCCCCTTGCCGGTCTTCTTCAATGTAGACATTACTAACGACTTTCTACGGCAATGTATGGGGGTGATTGTGTTGTCTGAGCTATCAGACATACAACGGTGACAAATAACAAACGATGCTTCTGAGCAACAGATATTTGGGAAGCAGAACAATGATAATCAGAAGACAAAGAAAGAAAAGCTCAGAAGAATGAACAAGAAGATGAAGGATAAAAAAAATCTAAGGGCTGGCTTTTATAGGCCCAGGAGAGAGAAATTTTGGTGCTGAACGGACTTCACGCGCCCCCACTCGCAGGATTAAGCCACTACGAGCGCGACACGTGTCCCTGACACTGTGTGAGGGGACATGAAAGGAAACTATACGGCTGCTGCCAGAGTTCACGCGCCACCACTCGCAGGAACGGACCAACGCGAGCGCGACACGTGTCCATGACAGCATGTGAGGGGACACGAAAGGCAACTGTAGCACCTCGAGCACACGAAAGGCCTGACACGTCTCCATCACTGAACCACGTCAGCAACAACCAACCACGTCCAGGGACGATTCGTATGCAACCAAGAGGATAGAATTTCGCGCAACGGCGAATAATAAGAAGAAAAAGACAAACCACTACTAAAAGACCAAACTGATAAGTCTAATATCTATCTTGCCTCGCTCGCGCGAGACAAGACACACATTAGACTGGGGGGGCTTGAAGAGGTATGTACCCGCCTCAACACGGAGCAAGGCGGGTCAACTCACGAGATAAAGACAAGAAGCTTGAAATCAAGACATTATGAAGGCACTAAGCCAAAACCTATGCGCATGGCGCATACCACACATGCTCAGGCATCATATGCCCAGGCACCACACATGCTCAGGCATCATATGCCCAGGCACCACATATGCTCAGGCATCACATGCTCAGGCATCATATGCCCAGGCACCACATATGCTCAGGCATCATATGCCCAGGCACACATATGCTCGCACATCACATATGCTCACGCATATCACATATGCGCGCGGCGCATCACACATGCTCGTGCATATCACATCTGCGCATGAAACATCTGCGCGTGAGAATAAAGAGAAGACCTCGCGCATCCTCAGGATTGGCGCATATCGCACATGCACATAATCAACCTCGTCCTTATCCAAATCAGGATTAGGGCAAGCTTGATTGTGCACGTCAGACAACCTTCCAGAAGGTATCTTTTTAAAGAATAAGAATATGCTGATGTGACAGCTGCCAAATGAAAGGTGGACAACTCAGCATGACACATGTGCTACCACGTGATTACAACCAATGAGAAAGCACCAGGTGTCCCAGAGGACACGTGGCGCAGAGTAATTGGAGAAGGCCAACAAGGCTGAGCCCAATCAGTGGAAACCCTAGCACTATAAATACAGCATCAACTCCACAAGGAGGGAGAACATTCACACTCAATGATTCACAGTTACAGCCAGTAACATACATTCATTTCACATTCAATCATATTCAATTACATTCAATCAGACAGTTACATCCAGTAACACAACCACACAGAGTATTCAGCTATTAAGCAATACTCTCCAGAATTCCTTACTCTGACATATTATTATCTTCTCCACAAATACTTATTCTCACACCGGAGGGTTACCCCAAAGAGGACCCCTCTGTCCCTTTCTGAGGGGTAAGTTGACGGTGCTGTTCATTTTGTAGGTGGAAGAACCCAGATCCAAGAAAACCATCGGCGAAATAGTATAATCACACCCGAGAAAAGTAGATCGTCTACCAATGAGTCGATCCACGCTTCTTCACTTACAAAGACTTATAAATAGTAAAATACTATATGAGGATAAAAAGTTGTATAAATTAAACTTAACTTTCACAATCAAATGTGCTACCAAAAATAATAAACCGTACCAAGTGCAAGACAGCTGGTGCATGCATATTAACTTAAATAATAATAAAAGCATGGGACAACATGTTCAATACCAAAAGCCACTTACTGGCCCCTATGCATTGTCACATACACCTCATGCATTAAAACCTGTACATATCCAAAAATCTCCCTTTTGTCCCTAAGAAACAAAAATCTAGTACAGACACAATTTTCTTAAAATCACCACTAAAACATATCAAAATAACATAAACTTATAAAAGATATTGTCATTAAACATCTTGCAAAACCTTAATACAACTCAAGAACAACCCTTTGGACGGCTCTAATAGCACAATAAAACCCAAAGGACTCTTTAATTTAAAACATATAAACTTATACTTATAATAATAAAACTTATAGAACCTTACAAAACTAGTAAAACACTCATCACTCTAGTTGCTACAAAACTTATAAGCACGCGATATTAATCGGTTGATCGCTCATCCAAGCGAGTTCCTCGTGGTTTAGTTCGTCGAAATCCCAATCAGGCAACTCACACGCTTCATTATCTTCGAACCCCCCTAGCTGAAAATCGTCAAGATCACCAAACCCGTCAAGCGGTGAAGCAAGCCCATCGAATATCGAATCAAGCTCGAATTTCATTTCCAACCCTTGACCTATTTCCGCCAATGTCAATGTCTCCTCAACCGTGTCCCGAGCCCGATCAGACTCGTCGGTTTGCGACATTTCGGGCTCGGGCTCAGGATCAAGGACGGTCGGTGTGATTTTCGATATTTTCGAAATCACACCGACCGACTCTTCGGACGCAGCCGGTTTTGGCGACCGAGAAACCGCGCCACTCGCGGTTTTAATATTATTAATAATATTATTATTAATATTATTCGAGCCCGCTTTTGAAGCCTCGGCCATGGCTTCGAATTCGGACTTTTTCTCCTCGTACGCTCTCGACGCCTCTTCGGCCGTATTATACGTGCCGAGCCAGACCCGTTTTTGCATAAACGGGTCACGGATCTCGGCAGCCCATTTCCCCCATTTCCGTTGCCGGACGCCTCTCAATTTCAAACCGGACGCCGGCGAACGTTGACCGGTTTGTTTGGTCAAAACCCTCTTTCTTTTTAATAAACCTTTTTCACTATTACTACTATCCTGACATGAACTCTCAGACTCCAACTCCTTTACCGGAAAACACTCCGCCGTTGCCGGAATCTTGATTTCTCGCACAATCCGTTTACACCCATATGGTTTCTCATCAGTTTCATCGTCTGATGAGTCTGTCAGATCCGGGTCGTGGCAGATGACACGGATTTTTCTCATGGGTCGTACCAGATAACCCGGATCCGTTGACTTTGCTCTCATCGTTTCAAAACTTTTAACTCCGGCGACTAATAATAATCAAAACCCTCAAAAACCCAGAAATAATATAACTCAAAACACCCAAAAAACAAAAAATTGTAACTAAATTGAACGATATGATTAGGGTTTAAGTCAACGGCCCTCTGAAGAACAAGAACAGCTCAAACAACGTGTTTATATGAAACCGCCTGCAAATCAAAAATTGAAAACGAACCATTAAAATTAAACGTATACTGAACAAAACCCATGAACAAAATATCTAATTATTGAGTATTTTGATTATTATGTTAATTACTCACCGTTTGGGCCTCAAACGCATCGAAACAGTGGGAAAACAGAGGGTGAAGCAGCAGAAACTGAGAGCAGATAATATGAATAAAGTGAAGGATGAAGATAAACAGAGCTTCAATTGAGCTCCAGTAACAGCCAGTGAACTTGCCGACATAAAATCAGGTTAATAAACGCCGTTAATTGGAGGGTTTTGCAGGGTTGAGAGCAAAAAGAGTGATGGGTAGATGAGACAGTGGATACATATAGGCCATAAGGGATTAGGAATCAACGGTCAGGATTTGTTGTGGTGAAATGAAACCCTAGTTAGTGTGCTTTCTTTCTTTCTTTCTTTTTTAAATGATATCAAATCACCTAAATGAGTTACTGGCTTGGAATGCACTCGTCTTTTGATTCGGGAAAAATTTATTACTAAGGACAACATCAATGAACGCTCTCTCGAAAACATAACCGTGCAGTTAGATAAAATTTGTTCAGTTCAAGAATCTAACTAATGAACGTTACCCACTCACGTAGTTTCTCATCATCACTAGGGTCAGCCCTAAGTAGGGATGACAATGGGTCGGGTTTAGGTATTCCCAAACCCATACCCGGTTATGAAAGTTCGTCTCAAACCCATCGGGTTTTAATCAGGTAATTATCCGTTGGGTTTCGGGTTTTCCCATCGGGTTTCGGGTTTCTTATCGGGTTTTAATAAAATCCCGTCGGGTATACCCAGCTCGAAACCTGCTAGGTTTCTACCGTATTTTGACAAAATATAACTAATCGATTACAAATATGGTCACTATAAAGATAAAATGTTTCAAATAATTGACATAAACAAGTTTCGACAAATAATATATTTGGAATATAGTATATATATAATATAATAAGCTATATCGGATACATCGGGTATATAATCGGGTAAGTGGGTTTATGTTATCGGGTAATCGGATCGGGTAATCGGGTAAATAAGAAATCCAAAACCCGTCCCAAACCCGCGAAAAATTTCAAAACTAATCCCAAAACCGTCCCAAACCCTAATGGGTCGGGTATTACCCGTCCCATTTACGTCGGGTTTCGGGTTTTCCCATCGGGTTCGGGTTTCATTGTCATCCCTAGCCCTAAGGAGAGGTTAGGTAGTCGACGGCTCCATGTCCGACACCTCGCTAGGCCTGAAACTTTTTTTTAAAAAGTTATGCGAATTATTTATGAAAAACAATATGTATATTTAATGTTTAAACTCAATTACATAACAACTAGCATGGTCTAGTGGCAACATGTATGATTTTCAACCAAAAGGTTGTGGTTTCTAATCTCATTTGTGAAATGTTAAAGTTTAATTTTACACAAAAAATTTTTACACAACCCAAATTATAACAAAGTAATCTCATTTAAAAATTAAATTGTTTTAACTAAAAAAATATTTTTTTTTACTTAAAGCCCAATATATTTTTAGTCTTCGGCACAAAATATTTTAACAATTCTTGGAAACGGCCATGTTCATCACCCGGTGTCAGCGAAAATAAATGATGGGCTGAAATCAAACCTGGATAAAATGAAACGCCAAGTCTCTTCTTACCGGCTTATCGGCAAAATGTTGGTTTCGAAAGCTTTTCTCAAACTGTTTGTTAAAGTGGTCAAAGTTTTTATTAAAGATGGTAGGTATTTGTATTCGGCTTTTTATTTCACTTTTACTACAAAGAGATGGTATGCTACTATATGTTATGTGACGAGGGAGCGTACATGTGAACGGTATGTATACAACTTATATTATGTTGAAAAAAATATGTGTTGAGTTGCTAACCGCCAACACCTGGTCGTGTATCACCTCACATTTTCATATTATAAACATCACTAAAATAAGATAATAATGTATACCACCTATAAGCTGACCACTTTCTCTTTTATATATATATATTTCTTTTCATATTTTAGTTATCTAGAAAGAGAAAATTAAATTTCTTTCTCTGTCTTTTAAAAAATGAATATTTATATTAAAACGAAGCTGTAACACGTTCATCAAAAACAATTATTTTGTAACGAATAATTTACTAAAAATATAAATAAGCTTAATTTTATTGTATATACAAAGTCAAATAAAAAAAAATATTTGTGATAGCTCATAAGGTTGTGTGTATTGGGCGGTAACATGGGGCGAGAATGGGAGAAGCGGAAGGAACACCGCCCCCAGACGATAAAAGGGGCGACAGGGTGGGGGGGGTGGGCCCAGGCGGATCAAACAATTATATCAAACAAACGAACACGATATATTGGGGTAACGACCCTCGACTCTTTTCATATAATCAAACGAACATAACAAACAAACTTCACGAATTTATCAAGCGTACATGGAGATGAGACTCTTTGACTCTCTCTTGAATCTCTTTCAACTCTCTATAATAAAACTAATAATCTAGATCCTATTTATAGACCTATTAAACTTGCTCTACAAGACATACATTTCACAAACCTACTGCAATTTAATTAAGTAAATTATAACTTAATAAAACAAATTCTCAACTTTATTAATAATTCAAGATTAATCTTTCAGGGGGTGTTTTTTTCGTCGGTTCTTGTTTAATGACCTATTCAATACTATTCATTAAAAATGGTGGCCTTGATTACATAATTTTCTTGATCCAAGATCAAATTTAAGTGAACGGAATTAGTACATATTTTGTTAGTTTATACAAAGTTTGTCTTAAAAGACTAATAGTCCCCTTGCGTACACTTATGCTTTAGCATCCCAATAACTAAAAATGTATGTTGTATCCACTAAACTAATTTCATATCGTGAGTCAAGTCTAATAGCTACTTCACTTATACATACGGCATCAGTGAAAAAATCAGCTTGGTAAATGAGAGTGTGTTGTTTCCGGGGCTAGATGGCTTCAAAGTATAACGATTTATGAACAAAATGAGTTTTGTGTAAAACAGATCGTATTAACGAGTATAAAGGTATCATATCATATCCAACCATATTCTGATCAATATTAAAAATGGGTCACTTTAGAAAGAAATACCAAGTTTCAAAAGAAATTCACCCTCATTTAAATTTTGTTGAGGTGTTTAGTGGCGACAACTAAAGGTGGTAGCGTAACGACGGTCAGGGGCGGCTGTGGGCTAATGAAACCAAACAAGTGCTTTATGCCCACACTTAATTAAGGCTCCTAAATAAAAAAAATCCCATTAAATATAGAATTTGTTTCCAAAGTCTCATATCAATTTAAGCCTCCAAAATCGTTGGGTCGGCCGCGGTGCTTGTGTCAGCAGCGACGAGTTGGAACAACTATGGCAGCATGCCGCGGTGTCTATGTCGACGATGACCAGTAGGTGGTGACAACAAATAAATATTACGTGTTATAGCTAATTAATACAAGCTATAACACGGACTCGTCTTAGTTAACAAATTTCATAAGGATGTTATTATCTAATTTTGGCGCGTATAGTTCCATAACATTATACACAAATAGGGGGTTTTTAGATTGATCGAGCTAGAGGTTTTCTCGCGTATGACAGATTTTCTTCAAAATGTGTAACGAGACCAGTGATCCGTAGGTGGTCTAAATGGTCGTTAAAAAAATATATGGAAAACACATAATAAATTTGTTGCATATAGTTTGGTACATGGTAGACGTGTTAAATTGTAAGCTAATGATTTGAACATACTCTTTGGACGAATTAGTGGCACTGTTTTCCTATCGATGGTTATAGTTACGTGTTTGACATTAATGTTTATTAAATACCCATGTAAATATGACATAAATGATGTCAAGATATATAAAGCGGTCCTTTCTCTATCAAGATATTATAGTTGCAGGCTTCATAGCCACCTTTACCTTCACGTCATTTTTCAAATTAAAGGAAACCAAGCCATAAGAATTATATTACGAGAAAATTATTAAAATAGACATGTTTAACCGATAAAATATACATCTTTTTACGCATGCAAAACCTGTAACTGTTTCTGAATCCAGTTACCGATGAGAGGACATTAATTCATTTTATTGGCTAAAATCTTAACGAACGTGTTCAGCACTGAAAAATATGCTACATGCCACGTGGTTCCTTTTAGCGATGAGATATCTGTCATCTTGCATGCTAAATTAGCCTACGAGTCCAAGTCACCAACCCATGGCGTCATGTCACATTAAAGGCCTTTCATCCCTCGTCCTAAGACAAGATTCACATATTTTCACGAGGATGATCTGCTTATGTTTTATCCATATGTGGTGGTTTTTAACGAATATTAAACCATTAGGTCCCTCCCATTCTAATTTATGCAAAAGTGGCAATCTCCTTCATAAGTTGTTTGTAAAATAATAACATTTGGTGGCTTCTATATCGTACTTTAAAAGACACAGTTATCCTCACATGAATGATACTATACATCATATTTCGTTAAAAAACTAACTGAGATTAATGACGAGAACTAAAAATGCACCTATCTCACAAATGCTCTACTATTTTTAAATTATTACAAATATAAAACCGAACTTGCAATATGATCAGCCAAACAATAAGAACACCAATGGTATAACTTTTTTTAAATCAACACATTAATCACCTATTTTTTACTTTTGTATAATCTATTGTTACTACAAATTTTACAGGTTTACGCATGTTAAACAAGTTTAGGTTTTAGTATTTTTATTAAACGACTAAAGTTACTCCTCTATAGAGATTAAACTCTTTGAACTTTTATTCTACACATTTATCATCTTACCACCCTATTAACAGCATAAGAATGTAAATTAGATCTAAGAACTTTTATGTCAAATTTTAAAAATATTTTGGTATAAAATATGAATATTAACATTTTCTCATCGTTGTATAAAATTAACATTCATTTTTTAGTATTTAATATTAATATTAACATAAGTAACTATGTGTCTATGTGTTACATGTATGTGATGCATAGGATGATAGACTATAAAATATAGAGTGGGGGATGTACCCAATAAAAAACCATTGCTTCTGTTTCCCGCCAAAGTTGCCTTACGTGTCACCTTCCACCTATCTCTTCCCGCCATTAAGGTGCCTGTGGGCCGTAGGTCCTGACACGTGTCAGCTCTTTTCTTGCAAAGCTGTTTGTTTCTCCAATTCTCCAAAGGTGAGTTTGTTGAGGCCTATTTACTTCTTTTTTTTTCTTTTCTTTTTTAAATAAGAATTTGTTAATGTTGTCTTTTGTGAGAGTCCTCCACGAAACCAAAAAACCGAACCAAAAAATCAAACTGTATTGGAAACATGCGTTTTGGTTTTGAACTTTATTAAAAACCGAAATATTAGTTTTGATTCGGTTTTGTATTTTTTTAAAAAGCGAAAAAACCGAACCGAAATAACAACAAACTAAAATAACCATAATATCTTAACCGTAAGTCCATAACCATTAAAACAAAATTTACTGATAACTATTTGTTTAGTTTTAACATATGGTCAATAACAAATATATTTGGTTTATAGATATGGTTAATAACTAATAGTACTAGGTTTGGATTTTGATTTTTGATTTTATTTGCATCTTTTATTAGCTTTTAATAATCATTAGTTTTTAGAATAAACTTATGCCCAATTTCAATATCTTGGGTTTTTTGCCCAAAAAGATTTGGCTCGATTAGCAAAACCGAAAAAAACCGCATCTAAAGCCGAACTAAACAAAAAAATTGAAAATCAAAAAAACCAAGACCGAATGATTTTAAAAAATCATAAAATCAATAGTTTGTTTTTTTATAAGGATTTAGTCAAAACCGCATCACGCACACCCTTAGTTTGTGAGACTTGATATTTTTGTTTCTCTCAAACTCAAAACACAAATGTTTAAAAACTCTACTTTTGTCTATCAATCACCATCCTGACTTTTCTTAATATTTTCTACTAATATATTATAGTTTTTCTTTTTTTATGTTTCTCCAAGTTATAACGAAAATATTTTTTAAAACCGGATTCGACATTTTGTGTAGAATGGAACATGAAAACCGACTGATTTGCTTCAACTTTTTCAAGCCACCGACCTCTTTCGGTGACCGTTCATCATCACCAACAGTCACGATAGGCTCAATTCAATCCTTGTTCTAAAACGAATCCCAAAAATGGGTATATAATTTAATCCACTTAACGTAATTACTGAATTCAACCCTAATCTCTAAACCTCTTTTTTTAGACCCAAACTTTGAGAACCTAAACTGTAGTTTATTCTAATTCTTACATTTGTCCTAACATCATCATATCGCCTTTGTCCGTCTATACGGCCTACTACCACCACCAACTCAATCAGTGACATCGATTTCTAATAAATTCATCTAAGCATCCGTTTACTCCACGTCGTCCGTTGAATGCCCGTGACAAATATACACGGTTGACATCACGTACCATTTTAGCAAAAATGTTATAGGAAGCAAAAGCCCATCTAGTAAATGTTTAAAACTTGATATTAATTTTTAAGGTTTCATATAAAAAATGTGAATATATAACTTTGTCTTGACATCTTCAAGCAACATGTAGTTGGGTTGATGAAGACAAAAAGTTATGGCTACAAGTAATATGCAGATTTGGAATTTTCGATCATAAAACGGTCCCTGCTTTATCTTATTATCTATATATGCAAAACCGTGTTATTGGGCCAAAACTTGTATTTCAACTTTTGGGCCTATCCAGCCCCCATAACTTTCTGCAACTAAGCCCACGTGAATTTTGTCACTATTCTTTTCAAATTTTGTTGTCATGATTTCTTGACTATTTATCATGTTATTGTCTTTTCTTACTTTGAATATTTTGATGTGTCGAGTTATTATTGTTAGCCAACCTCTAAAATATTTTAACATCGGAGGTATCGTTGATACAGACAAACACGAGGATTTAATGAAGTTCGGTCTAGATTGATTTATATCTACGGGTGGTAACTAGGTATCTTTATTAAGCAGTAACGATTACACGTACATGGCATCGTGTATTAAGACCAGTGTTGCAAAAATCCCGACTAGGCGCCGATTAATCGCTAGTCTCTCATTCACTGATTAATTTTGGGCTAGTCGGCCAATTAATCGGTCAACGGTCAAATCCGGCCAAAATCGACGGTTTTCGTCGATATTCCAACCAAAATAAGTGGTTTCCTCCGATATTTCGAACCACATCAGCTATTTTTGATGAGATTGTAGCAAAAACTAACGGTTTTCAGCGAAATTCCAACCAATTTCCGGTTAAAATATGTTTATGTATGTATAAAACTGAAAATTACAGATAAAAATGTGTGTGTGTGTATAAAATTGAAAATATACATTAAAGTCTGATTCGATTAATCCCGATTAATCTCGACTAATCCCGATTAATCGTTAGTCCCCACACCACATCCCGACTACCTACTAGCGATTTTTGAAACACTGATTAAGACTAAACTATGGTTTCTAACTTAGTAAAACAAGAAACCCAAATGAACCAAACAACAAACATACTTCTCGCTAAGTTTATTTTCATGCATCAAAGTAGTCCCTAAACATTACAAAATATGTAATAATAAGCTCTTCTAGTAAACGAAGCAATAACTTTGGTCAAAATAATTGACATGTTAACTAGAGGCTTAAGTGAAATAGAAAAATTCGTCTATATTATAGTAAATAATAGAATTCATGAATTCATGCATTTTAAATATAAATAATAGAATTTCACTAAACTAAAAAAGTTATATATTTCAATACCGGACTATAAGGCTATGTGTAATAGGCAAAGTTTCTGGGCGAATTTGGGCGAAAATGGGCGCCAACACCGCCCCATGGGCGAATTGTGGGGGGGCGCAGGGTATGGCTTTGGTTTGTATATATATTAATATTATATATGTTTGTGAGTGTGATATATATACATATATATATATAGGGGCTACAACACCATTACACTCTAAAAACAAAAATCTACTTTTTGCCGACTGAGCGCCACATAGCGTAAAACGTTCATTTTGTAGCCCCTCCACTACGCATAGCATAAACACCCATAAAGAGACATTTTAAGAGACCCTTTTTTCAGAGTAAATTTTGGTTTTCTTTTCTATAAGTCAATATCACTATTAAATCCAAAGAAATTGTGCTTTTGAATAGAACTTATATCGCAATTATCGGCAATTCTAGATATCTCTAAGTGAAAGTGATGTTTTCTTCCATTTATAATAGTGGTCCTTGAATTTATGGGTGCATTTTGGAACACGTTGTGTTGACCGTTGATCATAATGGCCCATGCATTTTATTTTCGTATTTTTCTATTTAATCAAACTTAAAACTTATTTTACAAATACAAATATAGTTGATGAAAACTATAATTTTTTTATAAAAATTGTAACTAAATATTGATAATAACAGGTAACTCTATGAACACCATCACCACTTTTTTCATGGGTGGTCAAGACTCAAGAGTTAACTTGGGTTCACTTAAAAGTTTTTTCTGGTTGACATAAAAAATTTGAATCCTGCTCGTGTGTCATATTCTCGGGTTTAAGCCTTACGATATTAAACCTCACTAAAACCTTTCTAGGGGTTTAGTCAGTTCATTGTTAAAAAAAGTAACTCTAGAACAATGATTATCAAATTGTTTGAACTAATTTTGAAACAATTAGCGTCGAGTAAATTTTGACCCATGACCAAAGAAACAAGTAAATTTAATATTCTATGTTTCAGTTCAATCCGGACAATCCGGACAAACTACCATTCAAGAAAGAAAAACTCATCAAAAACAAAAACTAGTTTCTTAATACTTCTTTTACCTTAATCTAAACATAACATTTTGATATATGGAATCCAATTATATTTTATGAGTAATTCAAATATAGCTTTGTTGCTTAATTTTACATAACAATAATAATGTCGTTTGATTATATCTACTACTATGATAAGAATTATTAATTATTACAAACAAAAAAAAACAAGTTTGATTTTTTTAAAAAACATAATAAGAAGATTAAATTGTTTTAATCCTTTGAAGCTAAATAAGGAGGCAGCACTTGATTAGGCCCCTATGTTCTCTCATCAAACAATAAAACACCCTACCAAAGTACACAACATTCTAAACCAAACAAAAGAACATGCAATTTGCAAACAAGTACCTTGACAACTTATAACTAACTAATTCCCATTTTCCATGACATTGTAAACTTTTTACCAATTGGTATATTCAGCCCTCCAACTTCCACCATCACACTCTTCACTTCATTAACTCCATCCAAAAACTTGTGATCGGTTTCGACCAACTCGACTTTCGACGCGTCCAAAGTTTCCAAACTACCCTCGACATCGACACTAAACGCACCCCCCACACCACTTAATCCCAACACGGTAATTTTCTCAATAACCCAACCATTGTCAAGAGCAAACTTACTCTCTTGCACGTCTGACCACACTTTCACCATTTGTTTAGAAGCACTCGCGCTAAACTCAACATAAGTTGACTCACCGTTCCCGAGTTGCATCTCGGGAAGCTCGTCATTGTCTAGGAAAAGCTTTCCATTCGCTTTGGCATCGGTGGCCCCCGCAGGGAAGGTAACTAAAAGGGTAAAAGGTGTCATTCTTGCATCTTTGGATATCATTCCACCCCTTTGCATTGGGAGAATGGTGTTTTGATATAAATGAACATTGATTACATGCAAAGGAGCATCCAAAGTGAAAGTTCGTGTTCCTTTTGAAATGATTGCTTGACTAGGGTCGAACAGACTGTACCATGTTCCAGGAGGGAACACGGCTGACACATTGGTTCGACCCTGGTCAAGAACTGGTGAGACCATCAGACTCTCACCAAGTAAGAACTGTGTGCTTAGTCCATACAGTTCTTGGTTGTCTGGGAACGAGAAAAAGAGAGGGCGAGCGATCGGTGCGCCAGTGGTATGCGCCTCGTATGTCAGCGTGTACAAGTAAGGAAGCAACCTGTACCGCATACCTAAAGCATTACGAGCCGAAGTTGCAACTGTTTCCCATTGGTAAAGCTCTTGTCTCGGTGAATAATAATTAGCATGATCTCTTGAAAACGGGTAAAACGCGCCCAACTCGATCCAACGGTTGCATAGTTCTTCAGTTGGTTGCGGGTAAAACCCACAAATATCCGACCCGACCATCGGAACACCAAAAATTCCAAAATTCAACATGGTGTATATCGAGTACTTAATATCATTCCAAGTACCTTGGTTGTCACCCGTCCAATGAGCGGTGTAATGACCCGATCCAACAAACGTGGATCGAGACAAAATAAACGGACGCTTCCCTTGAAGCGCCTGTAGCGCCTTGTGAGTCGCAATCGCGTGTGAAAACCCGTAAATACTATGAGCATCATACTCCCTAACACCGTTATAATGAACCGCACTCGTCGCTATAGTCTTGTACCCAATCGGAACTTGCGTACCCGACGCATTAATCTTATAAGGAGGATCATCCCATTTTGTATTTGTTATATTCTTGCAATCCAAACAACAAATCCACCCAGGCCCTGTCCCATTCGGACAAATCCTCCCTTCGGGAATCGTGCACAAGCCGGAACAAAAGTTAGACGCCTCGTTCATATCAATCCAGAGCCCGTCCACAGGGACGAGCTCATGAAACCTCCGGACTTCATCTCCCCACCACGAAACAGTGGCAGGGTTGAGAAAGTCCGGAAAGTTAACCGCCCCAGGCCACACTTGGGCCAAATATGGTTTCCCCTCATATTTAATAAACACGTCTTTTGCTAGACCTCGTTGGTAGGTCCCATAAGACGTGTTGACACCAATCCCGGGGTCAATAATGACAATGTACTTCATGCCTCGAGCATGTATTCTATTAAGGAAATCGAGGAGTTTAGGACGAGGGTATGCGTTGGGGTTAAGAGTGAAATCTTTGTGACCGTCCATGTGATCGTCGTCGTTCCAAATAACGTCGAGTGGGATCTTGGCTTTTTGGTAATTTTCGACGACGTCTTCGACCACCGAAAGGTTGTGGTAACCCCATCTACATTGGTGAAATCCTGTAAAACATAAACATTAAACATTAAAACATGTTACATTCGAAAATAAAAATAGTATTTTGGAGATTCCAATATAAGATTCCGACATGCTAGAGTACATGATGTTGCCTGTTGGACCAAAAGATATGTTAAAAGATTTTCTTTTTTCTTTTTTTATGTAGTGGGTGGGAACCAACAAAAACTTTACACAGAAGAGATAATATTTTTAAAATAAGATTTCTTGTGACTGTAACGTTTATTTGGGTTTAAAAATAAATGGTTCAGTCATTTTCAGATCGAAAACACAAATAAACGGATTGTGTTAGTATCAACCAGGGGTGTGCATGGTTCAGTTTATATCGGTTTTGGGCAGAAACATATGCTTCGGTATTTAAAATTTTGAAAACCATTTGGTTTCCCCTTTTCAATTTGGGTTTAGTTCGGTTTTTGATTTTTTTTTTTTTAGTTTTGCTATTTGAGCTTGAAAACTTTGGGCCGAAATAAATTTAGCTCAAGAGATATGGTCCTAAATCATATGTAATTAATAAATAATTAAATAAAAAATGAAAAATCAATAAATTCAATTCAGTTCTAGGCTTTTATTACATATAACTAAACCGGTTTTTATATTTGATTTTTTCAGTTTCAGTTCAGTTTTATCGGTTTCATACACATTTGGTTTCCCTTTTTCAATTTGGGTTTAGTTCGGTTTTTGATTTTTTTTTTTTTTTAGTTTTGCTATTTGAGCTTGAAAACTTTGGGCCGAAATAAATTTAGCTCAAGAGATATGGTCCTAAATCATATGTAATTAATAAATAATTAAATAAAAAATGAAAAATCAATAAATTCAATTCAGTTCTAGGCTTTTATTACATATAACTAAACCGGTTTTTATATTTGATTTTTTCAGTTTCAGTTCAGTTTTATCGGTTTCATACACATACCTAGTATCAACTCTGAGGGTTTAAAGATTAACATGTTTAACCCGTTTATATTTAAAAAATAATAATGGGGTTATTTCTAGAACCTAATGCCAAAATTTAAAGTTAAAACATTAATCCAAATAGAATTCTATAATAAAAAATATATTTACTTTTTATTATTTGCATTCTTGATTTAAAACTTGTAACATTAAATATTAAATTATTATGTTAGTGTAAACCCGTGAATATTCTCTAGTGTTAAGATTTGTAACACGTTTTGAGGTTTGTGCATCCCTAAAATAATATTATTATTAAAACCAAGACATATGCATTGTTAAGTTATATGGTACAGTACTTCACAATGCATACAGCTTGCAACATGGGATACCTGAACCTAACTGAGCCAAAGGTAAAAACAGTAATAAAAACTTGTACTAACCAAGGGACCAGTATGGCATTGCCGCCGGCCTGCCGATAAGCTGAGTGTATTGATCCACCACCGCTAGCGGCGACGGGCCGGAAAAGAAGTAAAAGTCCAAAACACCCCCAATCACTTTATATGTCAAAGAGTTGCCTCTATAAAACACATCCATCCCATTACTATTTAATAATAATACTCCATGAGCATATGCCTTCCCTTTAATATTCCTTAAATCCATATAAACCGGGTGGGACCCGTATAGGTCCATATTTAAATTAATAGCCGACTGATCCGTGGTCCACAATGTGTACGGATCATTCGGGTATAATTTAATTCCATGTGGTTGGGAATTTTCCCCCAGTCCGTACAACGAGGCATCATTGGGTAATGATGTGGAGATCTCGAGGTACTGGTCTTTGAAGACCAATGAGTTGTACGGACTGGATGAGGAATCGTCAGCTGAGGAGTTGAATAATGTTTGGCCGTTGGATTTTCTTCTGACGGCGAATGAGAATGGTTTGGTGATGCAGGAGAATATTAGCTCGCCTCCCGAGAATTCGGAGACGGTTATGGGGTTGGTTAGTTTTCGGGTGGAGATTTGTTGGGTCGGTGACGGTGGTTGATCCCTTGGTAGAAGGTTGTACGGTACTTCCCATCGCGGCTTTTGTGCGTCGCTGATGTGCACCCTTAACCGGTCGTCGGTTTCGTGTCTGAAATTAAAAATAAAATAACTTTTAGCAACTAATGTAATTTTAAAAAAACTTAGTTATGTCATTAATAAAAACGGAGTAACTTATTGCTCGTTTGTCTTTTATTTATTTTAATGTATATAATAAAAATATTAGCCGAAAGAAGTAATCATTTTATTGACCCCTTTTAATTTGGAACGGTTGCATATCAGACCCCTTCAAAATAATCAGCTTTTTTTACAAAGTGAATACTAATTATTGTTCGAAATAATTGATGGGTGTAAACAAGTCCAAATTAGTAAGTTAAAGTTTGCAATGAGAAGAATATAGGTTATCTATTTATTTTATTAAGTTTGATTTAATAGAAAAAAATAAAAAGATTCTAAAGAGATAATTTTGAGAGAGAAACAACAAAAACTAAAAGTTCCAAACAGAAATGCTTGTCATTTTAACTTATAATTAGCTCTAGTTCAGCTTGAGGTTTTCTAAACTCGAGATTGATTTGTTTATTATTTATTATTATTTTATTAATAGTTTATATACATTAATATGCATATACATAAATTTATAATTATATATTTTATACAACATAATATGTTTATCTAGATATTTTTGTCACAAATTTCTACCTAATATTAGTTATTGTTATGTACTTAATGTGACATATATAATAAATGCATTTAGGTAAGAGCTACATAAATAAACAGTGGTACTTTTTACATCACTCAATATACTGCAATAATAATTTTATTATAGGTCACATTTTATTGGGTATGTTTGGTTTTTATATTAATGCATTCCAAAAATTAAAAATCATACAAATAATAGGGCTACTCGTGAGTCTACTCAAGCTTGATTAGTGAAACTCAGTCGCGTTTTATCAAGCTGATCTCAATTAACTCACAAGCGACTCGACTCGTCTACACCCATACAACATATAAGTGGACCACAGTTAGAACTCTTAATCAAAGTTCAAAAGTTTCCATAAATAGTAAATTATTTAGTAACTAAGGGGGGCAAAAGGTATATTAAAAAAATTAAAAAAAAAGTAGCTTTGAGTGATTTGAAGCTTACTTGATGTACAATTGCAAATGAGGTATATCAGGACCATAAATGTTGTTCTTCTTGTTAACTTGAAGTTGACCAATGAGTCCACCATCTGATGACTCTTGAAGTGAGACAAGCCTATAGCCATTGCCAATCTTGGTGGCTATGGGTGGTGAGGTACTAGACTTAGAACATACACATGAACATATAACAAATAATAATGTAAGGTGTAAAATGGGTGTCACATAAGAAGACAACACCATGGTGTTTGGTGGTGGTGGTGGTGGTGGTGCACTTGGTAGCTACAGGGTGGTGTAAATATATAGGCAAAATGGAGGGAAGTGATAAGATTAAGGTAGTGAGTGGTGTGTTAAAGTTCATGTGACCATTAGGTCCCACCATTTGAGCCACATAGCACATGGGGACAACCACAAGCTTTGATTGTGGTGAGATTGGGTTGATGAAATTAGGGTTTGTATTTACTTCAAAGGTTCTAATTTGGAACCACCTCATTTTATTGAATTTTGATTTCTTGAAAATTGCACTTATAGATAAAGATTTTTAACATTACAACTAAAGAGGTGGGCATATAAACCAGTTAAACGAATCGATCCGAAAATCGAATCAAAACTGAACCGTTTTGAAGACGGTTATGTAGAAACTGGTTTGGAACCGATTGAAACTGTAAATTTGGAACCGGTTTGTAATTTTCTACACAAAAACCGGTTAACTGAACCGAAACCGGGCAAAAACCCGGTCAAAACTTGAACTGAAACCGATCGTAAAATGGTAAGAAATTGGTTTCAACCTAAACCGAAACCGATTATAAACCGGTTTTGACTTTTATTGACCAAACCGAACCGATTTCAATCCAAACCGGTTTTGAGTTTTAAACCGGTTTGTGTACCTCTATTTACAAACCATGTTTGTTGGGCATGAATGAAAGTTGTTCAAGTCATGCGATTTTTATGAACTCTAGCAATTAAATGAATATGATCATATCAAATTTATGTGATAACATATATATAAAATGTTTCAAACATGTGTATTGATTGATCTTTTGACCCAAAAGTGTGAATATTGGAACACTATCTGAGTGAATTGGGTTTGTTTGTTTAGTATAGTGACTATATAGATTTTAATCTTATTTAATCCCAACAATCATGATTATTTTCATATGTATTTAGTTAATGATTTGAGTTAGTTAACAACTAATCGTTTTGCTACTCATATTATCTTAGTAATGGACATGAACATATGATAAAACCATAACTTTTCAATTGAAGATATTTTTTATAGTTGATCACCATATAGAATAATATCAAAGTGTAAGAAAATGAAATCATTTAATAGATTATTTTCTCATTCCATGGCTCTACAAATTCCCTTACGAGTGCCAATAGTTGTGGATATAAATTGTTGAGAGAAAATGACCATGTTGTAAATTGATGAAGATTTTTGTTCATAATATGTATTTTGTTTATTGATTCGTGCATTATAATTGACTATGCTAAAACGATAGTTCTAGATCATCTCCTATTACATTCACGTGCTCTTATGGTTGTCATGTCAGCGTTTAATTATCTTTTATTTTCTAAAACAAATACTATCAATAAATTTGTCCATACAATAGTTCTATGTAGCGGCGCATAGTAACATTTTTTTTAACTTGAAGTCTTTTTGAAGTAACTTCTTCCAAGCCTACGATTTTTTTTATGTTAAACCCTCTTTTAAAATATGGGTTGACTAGTTCACATTGTAATTCCATAAAAAATTTATTTTAGTTAAAAAATAATTATCCAAAGGTACTTGATGAGTTGATTCCATGATAAAACATAAAGTTTTTAAATAAAACTCTACAATATGTTTATGGAACTGAAGTGTTAAATGCATTAAGTTCACGATTGCTTAAAAGATTTAAAACATTAGTCAAAGGAAAAAATAATTACTTTGGAATCAAATCAAAATGCCGGTATGGAATGGTATTACCGCTAAAACCGGTGTTTCGACTTATAAATCGTTCGCCCGTTTACAAGTCACTTGCCTGCCATTCGGTTAAACCAGTTTTATCGTCCTTAGAGTGTTGAATGCATCAAGTTCATAATCACTTAAAAGAATTAAAGTATTAGTGATCAAAACCAAGAAAATTACTTTGGAATCAAATCGATATGCATGTGTGAACTGGTATTACGGCTAAACCCGGCGTTTTAACTTATAAACCGTTTGTACAATTTACTAATCACTTGCTTGACACTCTAAACCTGTATTACCAGCTAACATAAACCGAGTATTAAAAGACTGTGGCCACAACACATTACCTTTGTTTGTCAAATCTATTCATGCCATACTCTAGATGTTGGTCGGGGTTAGGGTTATCATCCCGAACTTTAAGGAAAATTGAAATGAAAAATATTTTTAAAGTGCATTGGGTATGATATTGTTTTAAAAAATTAACACGAGACATTATGTTATACTAATATGATTACTTACTAAACGGATTTATCTGTATTAAAATCCGGCAATAATATTCATATATTGTCACCAATTCACAAAGATATAATATATACTATGTTTTAAAATTTGAAACTATGTTTAATTTTTGTATGTTAGTTTAAAATCATGTTTCGGATAATGGGTATACTAGAAAGTAGATATCGGTGATCACCCCGCAATCTTGAAGAACAACGAGTAACATGTATTTGGAAATCACAAGTACAATGAGCATTAGTATCATCACGGATCAAAATGATACATAGTTTCTCATTAAGTTTGATATTCATCAAATAAGTCGCATTCGTTAACCTTTTAATAAAAATTTGAATATGCATGTGCGTTTTAAATTTTTTTTCATCACAAACGGGCATTAACTTTGTTGAAACTGAGTTATATTCGACATGTAGTATTTTTAATATATTGTAAACTATACGAGTGTCGGCACCATAGCAAATCTAACCAATTCCAACCAAACAACATCAGTGTGGGTATTAATATTTTCAGAATTGGTATCCTTATTCGTTATTCTCGTACCGTTATGAACTGGACCGAATCCGACTGAACAACATCGATCCTAACATCAGTATTACTGAAACCGGCACCAGTATTCGTTTTATTGTTTTCGTTTAAAACATGCATTGGCATATTCTTTTTAGTCAGGCCACAACTTAAATTTTTGAGGTTTTCCTTTCGATTGCTATAGCAAATATCAATACCCTAACAAATCAAACCTATACCGACCGAATTCTCATTAAATGTGATAAATTGGGGTCTTAAAGTCCCATCTAAAACATATAAATAATAATAATATAATAATAATAATAATAATAATAATAATAATAATGAAGACACAAATTCAGATTTTACGTCTGAAGACACAAGTTGAGATTTCACGTTTTGAATTGAAAATCAAGAAATTAAAAATTAAAGATTCGATGCGGCATTACGATTTGGCTCGATACGGACTTCCTGCACTCAACTCATGACTCATCGTCCTTTTTTGCCTTTTACCGTGAACCGGGTAGCATGTGGACCCCACCCTTTAAATTAAAGTTAAAGAAATAGAAATATAACTTTTCTTTAAAATATAAATGATTATACAAAGTATTCATTTGGGCTAAAATGTTTTTTGAGTTAATTGGTTTGGTTTGGTTAATAACAAAAATTTAATTTGGGTTAAAATTTAGAAATATATAAAGTAGATAGATACATAATTACATAAAACGGTGATTTAAAAGCTAGAAATCTATGAAAATATGAATGTTTTGGTTCAGTTAATTTCGCTTAACCAATGATAGAAGAGATAACCGATAACCACTTTTCGGTTACTTAATTTTAGCTTTGTTGATTCTTGGTTTGATTCGATTAACGATTCGGGTATTGTCCACCCTAGTATCCATGGTCACCACTTCCAACCAATAGGTCAGTGATCCCATTGAAATGTTATGAAAACATTTATGGGGGACGAAAAACGACTTTTTTTATACTGATCAAAACCCTCACACATCAAAACAACTTTCATGGACATCAAGATCCAACTTAAAACTTTCAAATAAATCAAAATCAGACTCATCTTGTGAATAACCCACACAATCTTTGAGTGGTTTTAATGGTGGCATTTTTTGTGACACCCGGTAATTTCCCAATCCTATAAACCAAGTAACCAACCTAATTATTAGGAGATTGTGAATGTTATGCGCGCCATTATCAGCGCGGACATATGTTATATGCGCCATGCGCGGATGCGATGCGCGACATGTTAGGATCAGCGCGGGCATATGTTATATGCGCCATGCGCAGATGCGATGCGCGCCATGTTAGGATCAGCGCGGGCATATGTTATGTGCGCCACGCGCACAGGTTTTGTGTTTTCATAACTTAATTTCATGTCGTTTGTCTAATGGGTTAGCCGCCCCGCTTGATGCTAAGGCGGGTGCATACCTCTTCAATAATCAAATCATTTATGCGCGCGCGGAAAAAGGGAACTAACCTCCCCGCATGGCGGGAACATTGAGAGCTAGTTTGTTTGAAGCTCCAAGATGGAATTGACTTCAACATAACTGATCACTATGTTGAAATACCAAGACCTCATGGAGAATCTACAAATGAAACTCAACGTCCCTGACTACGAGAAGGTTACGCACCTACCCGCATCAAATAAAAAGGAGTTATGTGCGACACCTGCGGGAAGAATCCCCGCGGGACACCTTAGAACTAAACCCTTTACGCATGAACGTCTGCACAGAAACCAACCACCTTTTCGCTTAAATCCAAAAGTTCACCCTGTTAATAAACTCTGAGAACGCTGGTTCCAGCAGAGCCAGATGGACCCGCAGGATTCCTTATAAGGACGCCTGCGCAGTGATACGCGCAGGATTCGTTACAAGGACGCTTGCGCGAAGACCAACTGGAGCCGCCGGACCCACAACGTTCAAAGAAATGGCCTACACGCAGAAGGCTATACGCGCAAGGTTACGCGCACAAAACACTTAGTCTATTCTTCAGATGAAAGAGGATTACCCCCGCCCAGAAAGAACCAGTTGCGTGTTTAAGAGATTTTTACCTTTTGACAGCACACTGACAACAGTACCAGGAAAAGTAGACTGTAGCACGAAATGTCAGCTGTCAGCCGCACCTACTCTCACCAACCACAGTCCTGCATGTACTGTCAAATCCATCAGAATCTTTATAACCACTCCCTAGGACCATCACCCCCATCCCTAAAATAAATAATAATAAACCCCAATACCTTGTCATCATTACACCCAATATGATAAGATTTCAATCCCCTAAATCAAGGGATTGTGTTCCCTTGAATTTGCCTATAAATAAGTATCAATTCTTGAATAAAAATATCACACAAACACACTTCAAACTCCTCTTTTAAACCTGTAATTCTGCACTAACCATCTCCCGAGCATCCGTTTCCAGTTCCGTTTCCATCACTAGGTAAGCCGAAACTTTAGTCTTAAGATTTACTTTCCTGACCAACCCTTATATTCTTCGATTTCTTGATCTTAATATACATATTTCTTGTTATTTAAACATATTTTAGACTTCCAATTTCGAGGCTAACATCAGGAAACCCGAATCTCGTTTAATCTCTTTGTAAACCATCACTTAACAAGAATCACAGGTGAGTCTCACAGCCCCTATTTTCACTGTTTTTAAACTGTTTTCGGGGCGAGGGACACGTGTTTAAATTATGTTTTATCATGGTATATTTACAAGCAATGCAAACGATTATCTGTTCATGGTGTTTATCTTGGTTTTCAATGTGAGTGCGCAAGATTTAGAAAGTGATCACTTCGTCAATGGAACTCTAAGGGTAGGGACTACTGTGTTTGATCAACCCGCTCGTAGGGGTCGCACCTCTTTGCATAGACGAGTGCCTAGTATGGTCATGGGGTAGTACTACTGGTTGTAAAGCCCGCTCGTAGGGGTCGCACCTCTTTGCATGGACGAGCGCCTAGTTTTCCGAGCACAACGTCCGCGCGTAACCCGCGGGACGGTATTGTTTTAGCTCGTAGTGGCAGCGCCACTTTGCATGGACGAGCACGGTTTTCAGAAATGTCCGCGCGTAACCCGCGGGACGGTTTTATCAAGCATATGTTTTAATGGTGTTATCAGAAATATGTTTCAATATGGTTTTATCAAGGATATGATGCAATACGATTTATCAAGTCACCAAAACTTGTGAACTCACTCAGTTTATACTGATTCAAATGTTTTTACGTGTCTTTCAGGTGATAATTAGTAGCGCAAGGAGTCACACATAGAGCACTTCACGCAGAACATCTATAAAAATGGTTTTTGGAAGATTTTAGTTCTATCCCTTCCACACGCGTGGTTGTTCCCGCCGTGTAAGGGGATATGGCGCCGAAATCTTCAACGTTTTTCATATGTGGATGTTTTTATATGTAATTCTAAACAATGTAATGTATTTTGTACTAGACATTTCATGCACAAAGGAAAATTTATTTGAATGTTTGCAATGACCCGTGCTTGATTATAAATTCCCACTCGCGCGCACCCGGCTGTTTCCGCCGTTTAGGGCCGGGTGTGACAGATTGGTATCAGAGCTCTGGTTATAGCGAACTAGGAAAGAAGTTTTAACCTAGACTATAACCGTAGGGGAATCGCATGAAATATTTTTTCAAAGAAAATATTTTCGAAAGAAAAATCACACACACTTAGGAACACGGGTCACACAATGTCTAGTGAACACTAAGGATAAGAACATTATGTGCTCAGGGTGCATGCGCTAAGTTGATATATTTTCGTTCTCTTTTAAGAAAAACGAGGATGCCTCCAACCAGAGCCAAGGGAATTACCATGACACCCGAGTAACTCGCAGAAATAATCGCACAGGCGATCGCAACGCATGAGGCCAGCAAGGCCGAATCAAGTCAGGGTCGTCAAGAGACCGAAACCCCAGAACCCGAATCAGGAGCTTTGGACAAAGGATGCTCCTATAAGACATTTATGGCCTGTAAGCCTTGGCCATTCAAGGGCACCGAAGGGGCCATTGGGCTCTACAACTGGATCGACAAAATGGAGACAGTTCTCTCCATTAGCGGGTGTAGTGAAAATCAAAAGGTCCTTTACGCGACCTGCATGTTTCAAGAAGCGGCCTCGTCTTGGTGAAAGCTTCAAGCGAAAACATTGGGACGAGAAGTTGCTCTCCACAAGACCTGGGAGGAACTAAAGGATATGATGATGAAAAAGTTCTGCTCTCGCGCCGAAATTCAGAGTCTACAGCAGGAATTTTGGAACCACACCATGATAGGAACTGATATCGACGCCTACAACAACCGATTCAACGAACTTTGCCAGATGGTGCCGGATATGGCGAACACGGAGGAGAAAAAGATCGAGAGGTATATCTTTGGGTTACCCCATGTTATCAGAGTTCCGCTCAATGCCGCAGCGCCTCCAACCTTTGATGAGGCAGTGGCGCGGGCCATCACTCTTACAAGAGATACGGTCCGTGCGGGCATGTTGACCTCGCGCGGGAACGAGCAGCGAACCTCTGACCCCAAGAGAAAATGGAACTCTCACCACCGAGGGTCCGACTCCAAGCAACCACCATTCAAGAAACAGGAGAGCGTAAGGGCTTACGCGATACAAGCCCTGGAGCCATCACGAAAAGGGTACAATGGGCCTCGCCCATGGTGCAGCAGATGCAAGTATCACCACGAGGGTGAATGCGCAAGCATCGTATGCGCCAAATGTAGCAGACCAGGGCACAAGGCGATAAACTGCCATAAGGAAGCTGGAGCAAACGACAACTGCTACGCATGCGGGAAGCCAGGACATTTCAGTCGGGATTGCCCGCAAAAGAGAAACCAAGCTCGCGGGAGAGCCTTTGTGATCAGAGCGGGCGAAGCAAAAGAAGAACCGAATGTGGTAACCGGTACGTTTCTACTTAACGACCATTTTGCATCTGTCTTATTTGATACTGGCGCTGACCTAAGTTTCGTATCCACTGAGTTTAAAAACTCCCTAGGCTTAGTAACCAGTTGGCTAGACACGCCTTATACTATAGAACTAGCCAATGGTAGGCAGATACGCGCGAACGAGAGGACTGAGCAATGTGTATTGGTCATGGGAGGTCACGGATTCAATATTGACTTATTGCCAATAGACTTGGGAAGCTTTGACATTGTGGTAGGCATGGATTGGTTAGTCGAGAACCACGCGGAAATTATTTGCCATGAGAAGCAGGTTCGGATCCCACTGTTGAGCGGGGAAACCTTAGTAATTCAAGGGGAAAGAAGTGGAGTTGCGATAAAACTCATTTCGTGTCTAAAGGCGCGCAAGTGCCTGAGGAAAGGATGCTACGCCTTCCTGGCGCACGTAGTAGAGAAGAAAGGAGAACGAAAGATTGAAGACTTACCAGTGGTGCGCGAATTCCATGAAGTTTTCCCTGAAGATTTGCCCGGATTACCGCCACCGCGACAAGTCGAGCTTCGAATCGACTTGGTTCCAGGAGCTGCACCAGTAGCTCGAGCACCTTATCGACTAGCTCCATCCGAGATGCAAGAGCTATCCAATCAGTTGCAGGAACTATTGGATAAGGGTTTCATACGCCCAAGCTTTTCACCCTGGGGAGCTCCAGTGCTCTTCGTGAAGAAGAAGGATGGTTCATTTAGAATGTGTATTGACTACAGGGAACTGAACAAGCTGACAGTCAAGAATCGGTACCCCTTACCGAGGATTGACGACTTATTTGATCAGTTGCAGGGATCCAGTTATTACTCGAAGATAGACCTACGGTCAGGTTACCACCAACTTAGGGTCCATGAGGAAGACGTGCCGAAGACAGCCTTCCGAACTAGATATGGCCATTATGAGTTCTTAGTGATGCCTTTCGGGCTAACTAATGCGCCGGCTGTATTCATGGATCTGATGAACCGTGTGTGCAAACCATACTTGGATAAGTTTGTGATTGTATTTATAGATGATATTCTGGTTTACTCCCGAACCAGAGCTGAACATGAACAACATCTGAGATTAATTTTGGGGTTGCTGAAGGAAGAAAAATTGTATGCAAAGTTTTCTAAATGTGAGTTTTGGCTTAGAGAGGTTCACTTTCTCGGTCACGTTGTAAACGAGAAAGGAATACACGTCGATCCTTCCAAGGTCAAAGCCATCGAGAATTGGGAAGCGCCAAAAACACCAACTGAGGTGAGGCAATTCCTAGGACTAGCTGGCTACTATCGACGTTTCATTGAGAACTTCTCCAAGATAGCTTTACCTCTGACTGCGCTAACACAGAAAGATAAGAAGTTTGATTGGGGCGAAAACCAGGAAGCAGCGTTTCAAATGTTAAAGCAAAGGTTATGTAGTGCGCCAATTTTGTCGCTACCCGAGGGGACGGACGACATCGTCGTCTACTGCGACGTTTCACATCAAGGACTCAGATGTGTCCTTATGCAGAGAAACAAAGTCATAGCGTATGCCTCTCGTCAACTCAAGGCCAATGAAAGGAATTATACAACGCATGATCTGGAACTTGGAGCAGTTGTTTTCGCGCTAAAGATTTGGCGCTATTATCTTTATGGTACAAAGTGTTTGATTTTTACGGATCACAAGAGCCTTCAACATATATTTGATCAAAAGGATTTAAACATGAGGCAACGAAGATGGGTTGAATTATTGAATGATTATGATTGTGAAATAAAGTATCATCCTGGAAAGGCGAATGTGGTAGCAGACGCTTTAAGTAGGAAAGAGCGAGCAAAGACGCTACGAGTTAAGGCTCTAAGATTGACCATTCGCGCAGACCTCACTTCCCGCATCCGAGAAGCTCAACAAGAAGCCTTGAAATCAGAGTTTGTCAAGAACGAATCCCTTGGGGGTATGATTAAGAATTTGGAGCTCAAAGAGAACGATTCTCGATATTTTGCTAACCGCATATGGGTCCCTCTCAAAGGAGGATTGCGCGAGCAAGTGTTAAGCGAAGCTCACAAAACGCGGTATTCCGTACATCCTGGCGCAGACAAGATGTACCAAGATGTTAAAGCGCTGTATTGGTGGCCCAATCTTAAGGGCGACATCGCGACGTATGTCAGTAAGTGCCTGACGTGTTCGAAGGTGAAGGCTGAATACCAGAAACCGGCTGGGTTGCTTCAACAGCCAGAAATTCCCATGTGGAAGTGGGAACAAATCTCCATGGATTTCATTACCAAACTGCCAAGGACACCTGGGGGTTACAACACGATTTGGGTTATTGTAGACGGCTAACTAAGTCAGCACACTTCCTGCCGATCAAGGAAACCGATAAGATGGAAAAGTTAGCCCGATTGTATATTCGAGAAGTAGTTTCAAAACACGGAGTTCCGGTATCCATCATTTCTGATAGAGATAGTCGTTTCACCTCAAGATTTTGGAGATCGTTACAAGGGGCTTTAGGTACTCGTCTTGACATGAGTACGGCTTATCATCCCCAAACGGATGGACAAAGCAAGCGAACCATTCGAACATTAGAAGATATGTTGCGCGCGTGCGCAATCGATTTCGGGGGTAGCTGGGATACTCATCTCCCATTGGTTGAATTTTCATACAATAACAGTTATCACACAAGCCTCAAGGCTGCGCCATTTGAAGCCTTGTATGGGCGCAAGTGCAGGTCCCCACTGTGTTGGGCTGAAGTGGGTGACAAGCAAATGACTGGTCCAGAATTGATCCAAGAAACGACGGACAAAATTTTCCAGATACGGGATCGCCTTAAGGCAGCGCGCGACAGACAGAAAAGCTATGCAGATGTGAGAAGAAAACCGTTGGAATTTCAAGTAGGGGATAGAGTACTTTTGAAAGTCTCTCCATGGAAGGGAGTCCCCCGTTTCGGCAAGCGAGGAAAGTTAAATCAGCGATACTTCGGACCATTTGAGATCCTGGAAAGGATCGGTCCAGTTGCTTATAAACTCCATTTACCCGCCGAACTTAGTGGAGTTCACGACACGTTTCATGTAACCAACCTCAAGAAGTGCTTATCTGATGAAACGTTAATTTTACCATTGGACGAGGTTCATATCGACAAACAGCTACACTTCGTGGAAGAGCCTATAGCAGTAACCGATTGGAAAGAACAAAAGTTGCGAAGAAGCCGAATCAAGTTAGTAAAGGTTTAATGGAACTCAAAGCATGGACCTGAATTCACTTGGGAAAGAGAAGACCAAATGCGCAAAAAGTACCCATACCTCTTCCAAAGAATAGCTCCTACCAGCGACACCTCCTAAATTTCGGGACGAAATTATCCTAACAGGGGGAGAATGTGACACCCGGTAATTTCCCAATCCTATAAACCAAGTAACCAACCTAATTATTAAGAGATTGTGAATGTTATGCGCGCCATTATCAGCGCGGGCATATGTTATATGCGCCATGCGCGGATGCGATGCGCGACATGTTAGGATCAGCGTGAGCATATGTTATATGCGCCATGCGCGGATGCGATGCGCGCCATGTTAGGATCAGCGCGGGCATATGTTATGTGCGCCACGCGCACATGTTTTGTGTTTTCATAACTTAATTTCATGTCGTTTGTCTAATGGGTTAGCCGCCCCGCTTGATGCTAAGGCGGGTGCATACCTCTTCAATAATCAAATCATTTATGCGCGCGCGGAAAAAGGGAACTAACCTCCCCGCATGGCGGGAACATTGAGAGCTAGTTTGTTTGAAGCTCCAAGATGGAATTGACTTCAACATAACTGATCACTATGTTGAAATACCAAGACCTCATGGAGAATCTACAAATGAAGCTCAACGTCCCTGACTACGAGAAGGTTACGCACCTACCCGCATCAAATAAAAAGGAGTTATGTGCGACACCCTGCGGGAAGAATCCCCGCGGGACACCTTAAAACTAAACCCTTTACGCATGAACGTCTGCACAGAAACCAACCACCTTTTCGCTTAAATCCAAAAGTTCACCCTGTTAATAAACTCTGAGAACGCTGGTTCCAGCAGAGCCAGATGGACCCGCAGGATTCCTTATAAGGACGCCTGCGCAGTGATACGCGCAGGATTCGTTACAAGGACGCTTGCGCGAAGACCAACTGGAGCCGCAGGACCCACAACGTTCAAAGAAATGGGCTACACGCAGAAGGCTATACGCGCAAGGTTACGCGCACAAAACACTTAGTCTATTCTTCAGATGAAAGGGGATTACCCCCGCCCAGAAAGAACCAGTTGCGTGTTTAAGAGATTTTTACCTTTTGACAGCACACTGACAACAGTACCAGGAAAAGTAGACTGTAGCACGAAATGTCAGCTGTCAGCCGCACCTACTCTCACCAACCACAGTCCTGCATGTACTGTCAAATCCATCAGAATCTTTATAACCACTCCCTAGGACCATCACCCCCATCCCTAAAATAAATAATAATAAACCCCAATACCTTGTCATCATTACACCCAATATGATAAGATTTCAATCCCCTAAATCAAGGGATTGTGTTCCCTTGAATTTGCCTATAAATAAGTATCAATTATTGAATAAAAATATCACACAAACACACTTCAAACTCCTCTCTTAAACCTGTAATTCTGCACTAACCATCTCCCGAGCATCCGTTTCCAGTTCCGTTTCCATCACTAGGTAAGCCGAAACTTTAGTCTTAAGATTTACTTTCCTGACCAACCCTTATATTCTTCGATTTCTTGATCTTAATATACATATTTCTTGTTATTTAAACATATTTTAGACTTCCAATTTCGAGGCTAACATCAGGAAACCCGAATCTCGTTTAATCTCTTTCTAAACCATCACTTAACAAGAATCACAGGTGAGTCTCACAGCCCCTATTTTCACTGTTTTTAAACTGTTTTCGGGGCGAGGGACACGTGTTTAAATTATGTTTTATCATGGTATATTTACAAGCAATGCAAACGATTCTCTGTTCATGGTGTTTATCTTGGTTTTCAATGTGAGTGCGCAAGATTTAGAAAGTGATCACTTCGTCAATGGAACTCTAAGGGTAGGGACTACTGTGTTTGATCAACCCGCTCGTAGGGGTCGCACCTCTTTGCATAGACGAGTGCCTAGTATGGTCATGGGGTAGTACTACTGGTTGTAAAGCCCGCTCGTAGGGGTCGCACCTCTTTGCATGGACGAGCGCCTAGTTTTCCGAGCACAACGTCCGCGCGTAACCCGCGGGACGGTATTGTTTTAGCTCGTAGTGGCAGCGCCACTTTGCATGGACGAGCACGGTTTTCAGAAATGTCCGCAGCGTAACCCGCGGGACGGTTTTATCAAGCATATGTTTTAATGGTGTTATCAGAAATATGTTTCAATATGGTTTTATCAAGGATATGATGCAATACGATTTATCAAGTCACCAAAACTTGTGAACTCACTCAGTTTATACTGATTCAAATGTTTTTACGTGTCTTTCAGGTGATAATTAGTAGCGCAAGGAGTCACACATAGAGCACTTCACGCAGAACATCTATAAAAATGGTTTTTGGAAGATTTTAGTTCTATCCCTTCCACACGCGTGGTTGTTCCCGCCGTGTAAGGGGATATGGCGCGGAAATCTTTAACGTTTTTCATATGTGGATGTTTTTATATGTAATTCTAAACAACGTAATGTATTTTGTACTAGACATTTCATGCGCAAAGGAAAATTTATTTGAATGTTTGCAATGACCCGTGCTTGATTATCAATTCCCACTCGCGCGCACCCGGCTGTTTCCGCCGTTTAGGGCCGGGTGTGACATTTTTCATCTTGATCTTGTAGGTGCTTTTGGTCTATATTATTTTGGCTTGTGTATCATTATTTTGTTTGAGAGTAAACTACAATTTTCGTACCTTTGTTTAGTCAATTTCGTCTTATGTCCAAAAGATTTATTTTGACAATTTCTATTCTCAGATTAATTTTCTGTTTTCAGTTCAAATCACTAACACCTTTAGTTGTTTTTTGTTAAGCGAGGGATGCTTATGACTTTCTACAAGTTTTAT